>NC_063211.1:26296650-26374150 GCF_017589495.1 Alosa alosa | reverse complement strand
CTCTGGTGCTGTTGTTTCTGACATTTGTAAATTGTTCCATCAAGTGGTTCCATGTGACTTGGAATATTTCGTCTGACTGTTTCTTTAAACATCAGCAGCTTCCTGTCAATAAGGTTAACATTCCCTTTAGAGTCCCATGAGGTGCTTGTAGTGCTACTGGTTGGTGTAAACGACACGTCAAGGAAGACTTTGAGTCTGTGAAATCACTTTTCCGGTTTTAAATTAGCGGGCGAGTCATAGACATATAAAGACTTTTTTCTTCAACTGAATTTTTTTCAAATGCTGCTTTGATGCAAAACAATGCTGTCAGGAAAAGCCCAGAAGACTGAGCTTTGGGAGAAAAGGCCCCTTCATGTGTCTTTTTTCTAAGAATGCACACACACACACACACACACACACACACACACATACACACACACACACACACACACACACACACACACACACACACACACACACACACACATACTCATTCACTTACCATAAATATTTAAGCAGCCCCAGGAGTCAAAATAAAATGATGTTATATCCAAAGTCCTTTTAGAAAGTCCCTCCATCTCAGACAGGCCTATGTTATACCAAAGTCCTTTTTGGCAAGTCCCTCCATCAGGGCATCCATTTTTTTGGGCCTCAAAGAAATGCTGGCGTGCGCTAAGGCTTCACGACACCAATCTTGCTCCAGCGGCGAGATCCCAACACATGATTGGCACGATGTCTTCACAACACACCATATGATTGGCTCAATGTATTCACATCACACCACATGATTGGCTCAATGTATTCACATGTCGACGTTTTTGCCGAGGGGGTGAGATATGTGTAGACAATGGCCATATTCGCGTGACAAACTAGCCCCATGCATTTCTATGGAGTATTTTTTGAGTGCTGTGTCTCCACATTAGAAAGTCTCTGGTTATACTGCTACCTGTCATGGCTGCCTGCGACCTAGCTGGAAGTACTTCCTGTGCCACCTGCTGTGTCTACACTGAGGTCCCGTCACAAAACTTCACTCTGCTCCACCTCGGTAATCAACTATCATCAACCACAGGAAAAACTAGATGTACCGCAGAGCGGCAAAAAATAGACCGCCCGCCCAGTCCAGCACATTTTTTCCACAAAAATAAATCACTGAAAGGCCTATATGATTCTAACTGTCTCACTAAATTGCATTATCCACACTCAATTCTCACTGGTATCTGCTAGACAACAAGTACCAAAACATGATTAGTTCATAGATTTCACTATTGCGGTTGAGTGGGCATGTAGATGCAGCTGACTCAGCGGCTCTCCTGAACGATTAGTGTTTTTGTTGTTAAAATGTGTTTTGAATGTTTATCGCGATGAAACTTCGCTGAACGCATGTATTGTCGGCAACAACTGGGTTGCAGATACGGGAGGAAAAAACAACAGTATCGGCGCGTTTTGGACATAAAAAACAGAGGCGCTGGCTGAACTGGGAATACCGCCTACCACCCAACATCGACCCGCCTGCTTCACCTGGCGGCGTCACCGCGCAAGCGGTGTGCCAGGACAAGGAAGAGAGGCAAAGCGAGCTGGCGTCCCGGAACAAGGCTAGCAGCCAAATCAACTTCGCCCAGCAATACCATCCATATTCCTGGCAAGCGTAAGATCACTGGACAATAAGATGGACGACATTTGGTTGCTAAGATCAGCCAAACAAGACAGTGAGTAACTGCTGCGTGACTGTTATCACTGAATCATGGCTCAACGATAACATCCCCCACTCTGCTATACACCTGGAGCAGCTAACGTGCTATCGAGCTGACCGAGCCCTAGCAGACAAAAACGTGGTGGAGGAGTTTGTGTTTACACACATGATGCTTGGTGCCGACGCCATACGGTAGTACATAGAGACACTGCTCTCCACTGGCGGAGTTTATGATAATTAAAGTTAGACCCTTCTACCTCCCCAGGGGAATTCATGTGATTCTGCTGGTCGCGGGTGTACATCCCCAGCAACAAAACAGTGACAGGAGCATGGCACTGAATGAGCTGTATCGGGCCGTCAGTGAACAACAAAGTGAACACCGGATGCCTTCACAATCATCGCTGGAGACTTCAATCAGACTTCAATTCATCTCAAACTGAACTACCCAAAATTTCACCAACATGTAAACTTCCCAACAAGAGGACAAAACACCCTGGACCTTGTTTACACCCCTGAGAAAGAAGCCTACAAAGCCAAACCCCTCCCCACATCGGGCAATCAGACCACATTAGCATCCTGCTGCTGCCCGATACGATACAAAAGAGCAAAAGTCACCAAACCGTTCTGAAGGAGGTGAGAATGTGGCGGAGGGGGCCGTCTCACAACTTCAGGACTGCTTTGAAACAACAGACTGGGATATCTTCAAAACAGCTGCCACCCACAACAACCACATTGACATTGAGGAATACACAGACACTGTGACCTCCTACATCACCAAATGCATCGATGATGTTACAGAAATAAAACACATCACCACTGGGCCAACCAGAAGCCATGGCTGACAGGAGACGTCCACAGACTGCTGAGGGCCAGAGACAAAGCCTTCAGAGCTGGAGATGTAGCTGGCCTAAGAACAGCGAGGGCTAACCTGTCCCAGGGCATCAAGAAGGCAAAAAAGGATTACACAGACAAAATAACAACACACTTCAAAGACAGCAGGATGCACAGAGCCTATGGCAGGGGCATACAGGCCATCACTGACTACAAGCCTGCGCCCGCGGAGCTGTGAGAACAACACCTCTCTGCTAAATGGCCTGAACAGTTTTTAGCCCGTTTTGAAGCACAAAAATGACACTCACCCACAGAAAACCCCACCTCCCCCTACTGACCAACCCCTGTACCTGTCCTCTGCCAGCGTGAAGAGGACACTAGCCACCATTAACCCACGCAAAAGCAGCAGGCCCAGACAACATACCAGGACGAGTGTTGAAGGACTGTGCAGAAGAGCTGAAGGATGTTTTACAGACATTTTCAACACCTCTCTGGAGCAAGCAGTCATCCCATCACTTTTTCAAAACTGCCACCATCATACCGTATCGTACCATATCGTGCCATATCGTGCCAAAGAAATCATCACCATCATGCTTCAATGACTACATCAGTCCTGTAGCACTCCGCCCATAATCATGAAGTGCTTGAACGGCTAGTCATGTCACCCACATCAAACCACCCTACCCCCACCCTGGACCCTTCCAGTTTGCATACCAGCCAAACGATCCCGCGGAGGATGCAATCTGCTCTGCCCTCCATCAGCCCTCACCCACTTAGACAAAAAAGACTCATATGTGAGAATGCTGTTCATAGACTTCAGTTCAGCATTCAATACCCTAATACCACAACAACTCATCCAGCAAACTGGACAAGCTAGGATTCAGTACCTCCCTCTGCAACTGGCTGCTGGACTTCCTTTACCCAGAGACCACAAACTTTGACGCGCATTAATGGGGACAACACTTCAAGCACTCTGACCCTGAGCGGGGGCCCCTCAAGGGTGTGTGCTCAGCCCCTGCTCTTCACACTGCTAACACATGACTGTACAACCACTCACAGCTCCAACCATCTGGTGAAGTTCGCCCGGACGACCATTAACACTGGTGGGCCTCATCACTAAGGGCGATGAGGCTCACTACAGAGAAAAAGTAGACCTGCTGGCTAAATGGTGCAAAGACAACAACCTCCTGCTAAATGTCAGCAAGACCAAGGAGATTGTTGTCAACTCAGAGAGGCCACAAACAACTGCCACCACTGTCCATCGACGGAGATGCTGTGGAGAGAGAGCAGCACAAAATTTCTGGGGGTGCACATCAGCGGCGACCTCTCCTGGACCACCAACACAGCATCACTGGCTAAGAAAGCCCAGCAGCCTCTACTTCTTCGCATGGAATTGAAGAAGGCAAGTGCCACGCCTCCTGTCATGACTACATTCTACAGAGGGACCATCCAGGCATAGGTCTCCAGCAGCATCACAGTGTGGGGAAGGCTGCACAGATCAGAACAGGAAGACCCTCCAGCGCACTGTTAACACAGCTAAGAGGATCATTGGAGCACCACCCTCCCTGCAGGACATTTACCACCACCGGCCTCACCCGCCAAGCACTGGCGATTGTCAAGGATACAACCCACCCCTGCACACAAACTGTTCAGCCTCCTGCCCTCTGAAAGCCGGTACAGGGCCTCGGCTCCCGCACCACCAGACTGGCAAGTAGCTTCATCCACCAAGCAATCAGGATGCTGAACACTCTACCCACTCTCCCATCACTGACAGCCCCCACCCACCAGCCAGCCAGGAACCCTAGGAAACTAGGATCCTGTCTACCCTAACCCCCTCCCCCAACACCGCCCTGTGGAACTGCACTGTGACTCGCCCGGCCCCTAGCGTGTTGCTGCTTCACATCAAGCCTGATATACTTGAAATTACTGCATACTGTATATCAATGTAAAATATACAGGTCCACACAAGCACAAAGTTTAAACTTCATGTAACTGTTAAGACTATATAAATATACAACAATAACTACCTCTATTTTTTATATATATGTCCTATATTTCTATTTTGATACATACATGTTCTATATTTCAGTCTTGCACTTTAATTTAATGTTTATTGTCTATGGCTATGTCTATAGTATGTCTATGTCTGTATTTAAAGCATGTCTATGTCTGCATGGGAAAGTAAGAAACGAAATTTCAATTCTTTGTATGACCAGTGCATGTAAAGAAATTGACAATAAAAGCCGACTTGACTTGACTTGACTTGACTTCACATGTAAATTCATTTTATACAACCCCACCCCCATCTTGCCTGTTCATAATTCTGAGAAATTCTTGTGTGCATGTGTGCGTGTACATGTTTATGTTTATGTGTGTGTGTGTGTGTGTGTGTGTGCGTGTGTGTGTTCCTGCGTATGTGCCTATGTTTGTGCATGTGCATGCATGCGTACATATTTCTACTGTGTGAGTATGTGTCATACGTATGATTACTGTGAATGTATGTGTGTAGGTGTGTATCTGTTTATGCACATGTGTGCACATGGAATGGGTTAAGATGACCCCTGGAGGCAAACATGCAGGAAAAAAATTGGTCATCCTAGGCCCTCAACATTCCAGAAAAACTTCAGTTCTCCCCATATTCACTAGACCAACTGGGGGCTACAGATCAAAACTCCTTCCAGTGTCCATGTGGTTACTTACCAAAGTGTCCCATGAATCCTTGACGGAAATTTGGTCATGCGAAAAAGAAAAAAGAAAAAAAAGAAAAAAAAATCTGATTAAACCTTCGCTGCGCGGCGGTCATAATAAGACTCATGAGGTCTTATACAATAAGTTGTGTCTTTGATACACTGACAGTTAGAATCATATAGGCCTTTCAGCGTGATTTATTTTTCTGGAAAAATGTGCTGGACTGGGCGGCGGTCATATTTTGTACCGCTCTGTGGTACATCTAGTTTTTTAAATGTATTTGTCATGTCTTGATGTCATGGGCATCTAAGCATTACCACGCCCGCCCCACGCATCGTTTGTCTTTTTGTTATGTGTCTTGTTTGTGGAGCGCTTTGGGTTGCACTCTGTGCATGTTAAATGTGCTTTAAAAATGAAACTGACTTGACTTGACTTTTACATATCATGGGAATAGTGATGAAAATACTTGGGAGGTCACAAATCTCTGCTTTAAATTTTGAGGATTTTAACATAATTCATCAGAATGGCCATTGGGACTTACACGTCTGCTTTAAAGGCATCCTGTGCAAGGTTTCACCATTTTGATGGTAACCTAACCTGTAATAGGGAGGAAGATTCCTTCCCAGCGGAGAACCAGCCTTGCAACTTCATGCTCCCCCGACTCAAATAATCATACAATTGGCATGTGTATGAAAATGTGTAATATAACCTTGTTTGTCCGATTGTTTTTTGTTGGTTTTTAAACCATTCCACATGTAATGTGTCCAGGGGAGAGGATGTGAATCGTGATGTTTAGGACAGTTGTGTAAAATACAAATACTTCTCTGCACCTGTAGGGGGAGCATTGGATACCTGCCCACTAATTGCTCTTCACCCAGAATATTGAATGGTACCTGTCCTCTGACCTGAGCCATGTAAGTGAGGCAAATATATTTCCATTTTAACAGCATTCATGGTAATTTGGCTCAAGAAAAAAGTTTATTTTCCATCTGCGTTGTAATATGAATGAACAAAATGGGCACTCTCCATTTTCAAAGCGTAAGGTTGCCAGGGCAGTTTAATCAGAAAAACACCTTCCTGTCAACCAGCTGCATTATACCAAAGTCCTTTTAGGCAAGACCCTTCACTCGGCAGCCATATTGCAACGCATTTTGAGCACTTATCGGTATCTATTTCAGGCAAAACTGCACATGCACAAGGCTTCACAACACCAACCTCGCTCCAGCGGCGAGATCACAACTAGATTGGTACAATGTATTCACAACACATCACATGATTGGTATAATGTATTCACATGTCAACTTTTGGCCGCGGAAGGGGCAGAACAAATGGCATGTTGGCGTTACAAAGCTTTCTATGGAGTATTTTTTGAGTGCTGTGTCTCCTCGCTGGAAAGTCTCTGATTATATCCAATGTGAGTTGGGTGTTAATCCACTCCCCTCTAGTGAATTAATTTCGTACTTGACATGGGACATTTCACGGCAGTGGAAAGTGTTTCCATGTGAATGGTCAAAATTCACACTGAAAAACTGAATGGAAACCTAGCTGACCTGTGACACAGCACACTAGTGTGAAATGAGTTGGTGCCAGAATGCTTCATTGCATCAGAATCTTCTAGAAATCCGTTCAGACGTGAGAACTGCTCCACGTCTCTCCTCCACCTCTCTCCAACTCTCTGTCCTCCTGCTAAAAATACAGGCCAATAAACTAAACAGGCCTAATGGCGGGCCCGCAGTGGCATACTTAGTGGAGTGGCTAATGGGGTCAAATGCCTCGTTTCATATAGGGATGACGTATTGCTGCGTAACAGACACCTTGGGCAGCGTCCAGAAAAGAATGACCAATGGGACATAATGAGAAGCAAAGAAAAGGAAGATGGTGTGGGGGTGAAATGCACAGAGGGGGGATCAGAGAGAGAGAGAAGTAGGGAGAGTATAGTCAGAAAGAAGAAAATAAGAGAGGAGGTCAGGCAGAGCGAAAGAGAGAAAAAAGAGAGAATTATGGTCTACAGTATAAAGAGCAAGCAGTGACCTTATCCACTCCAAAAACACACACCCAAATTAATGCTAGCTAGCTTAGTTATTACAGCACAATGACAATCAGCCAGTCACCATCCCCCGTCCTTCTGCCACTCTGCCCCTCCTATCCTGGTTTGTTTGTTATTTCTGCACTCCTTCATTTTATTATTTTGATGAGCACTCCACAGGGGGTCAGAGCAGGACCTGCCATCTACCTGTCCCTGACACATCACTGCAGTGGAGGAAAGGTGTGTGTAGAGGTGTGTGTTTGTGGACGCACTCGTGTGTAGCCAGGCCTATCACCGCGCTCTCCTCTCCTTTGCCTGCCTGGGCGCAATGTTTCCTGTGGTGCTGTGATTATTATGGGATAGACAGCCCACTGTGAAAGATAAACACTTCTAAATATAAGACCATGCTATTACAATGGCATAATCGCCATGGTGACATGCTGAGAGCTTAATTTAATGGTTCAGAAAGCAAACTTTTAATTATCCAGCGCCAGCGCTAGTGGAGGGGTCAGATTAGCGGCATCCACTCATCAGGCGGCGTCATGACGTGACTGATGCGCTACTCACACCAAACACCTGAGCAAATCCTCCTGAGGAGAACCAGGCAGGCCACATTCCACACAAAATCTATATGGACAACATTAGACAACATTTAAACAGTGTTATATACAAATGTTGTTGATGTAGTTGTTATTTCTTTATGTTTTAAAATGTACGTTGGAATAAGCCATTATTGTGGTAAAAGAAGTACTGAAAATAGGGAGGGAACATTAACCATTTGCATTCCCTCCCAATCCAAGGGGGGAAGAGATGCCAGGTTCAGCTTATTCAGTTAAATTCATTTGTCAATTTAGCCGCATAAACAATAAGCATACGACACTTAATAAAACAAAAGGTCTGAATCCCCATCCATTGAACGAAATAGCAAAAACGAAATGTCAAAGAAAAACTTATATGTGGGAGGAAATTATGCTTTTTCAACTTGGCAACTGTAAGGGACTGTACGATATTTAGCGGGGGGGAGGGCCGGTCACCAGACGATCGGGTTAAAAATGTTCTGCCTGGCCCTCCCCCCTGGTCAAAATTATTTTTCCAGGGGCCTCCCCCCGGCTCAAAAATCTCCTAGGCCCTCCCCCCTACGTTAATAAAATAAAACTGGTCGAAAAATGACGTTTACAAGGTTAAAAGCAAGCCAGCAAATGTCATAAGCACACATACACACACACGGGTAGGCTACACACCAGTGTTGCGCGGGTTTGGACTCGGACCGCGAATATTAATTAGGACAAAACTAGATGTACCGCAGAGCGTTACAAAATATGACCGCCACCCAGTCCAGCACATTTTTTCCACAAAAATAAATCACGCTGAAAGGCATATATGATTCTAACTGTCTCACTAAATTGCATTATCCACACTCAATTCTCACTGGTATCTGCTAGACAACAAGTACCAAAACATGATTAGTTCATAGATTTTACATGTAACATCAATTTTATACAACGCCACCCCATTTTGCCTGTTCATAATTCTGAGAAATTCTTGAATTGTGTGTGTGTGTGTGTGTGTGTGTGTGTGTGTGCTTGTGTGTCTGCCTGCATATGTGCATGTGCATGCATGCGTACATATGTCTACTGTTTGAGGATGTGTCATACGTATGATTACTGTGAATGTATGTGTGTGCGTGTGTATCTCTTTATGCACATGTGTGCATATGGAATGGGTTAACATGACCCCTGGAGGCAAACATACGAAAAAAATTGGTCATCCTAGGCCCTACGGTTCTCAAGATATTCACAGAAAACTCTGTTGGTGTACGGTCACTAAATGTATACATAAATTATTTTATTGTAAGGCCCCCCATGAACAAAGTTCACGAAACTTGGCATGCATTTGGAAGGTGTCATAATGATCCTACACTTTCAATTTCGTGCAGTTTTGACCATGTCAGCCAGAGATATTGTGATGAAATGAATTTTTTGCTTTTTCAGTTTTAACTAGGTGGCGCTATACATGAAATAAGTGGTAATGGGATGGGTTGACATGGCCCCTTAAGACCAACATACAAAAAAAAGGTGGTCCTCCTAGGCCCTACGGTTCTCGAGATATTCACAGAAAACTGTCTCCGGCCACCTACAGGCCAGTTGGTGTATAGTAACATAAATTAATTTATTATGTGGCCCCCCATAAACGGAATTCCACGAAACTTGGCGTGCTTTCAGAGGGTGTCATAATGATCCTACACTTCCAATTTCGTGCAGTTTTGACTATGTCACAGAAACCTGCGACATACACACCTCATTTTTACTTTTTGTGTTTAACTAGGTGGCTTATACATGAAATGAGTGGTTATGGAATGGGTTGACATGGCCCCTTGAGATCAACATACAAAAAAAAATGGTCCTCCTAAATCCTACGGTTCTCGAGATATTCACAGAAAACTGTGTCTGCCCTACCCTCCTTTCGGGGGGTCCAGTCCAGCGGGGGAGCTACAAATCAAAACGAAAAACGATGGTTCCATGCTATCCATGTGGGGTTACATGTCCACCAAGTTTCGTGTACCCCGGCCTTTCAGTGTCCCGGGAATCCTTGACGAAAATTTAGACATGCGAAAAAGAAAAAAAAAATCTGCTGCGCGGCGTTCATAATTATACCCAACCCGCTTATTTACAAAATGTGTGCTTTTGGTTATAGCCTGCATGCAGTGTGAGAGTAGGCCATTTCTGTAAAACAAACTAATTTATTTGCGAAACTTTATGCAGTAGAACTACACGCAGTAGGCATGCAGGACATAATGTTTGCGCAGGAGAGAGAATAAGAATAAGAGCGCAAGCACGCACGCAACCACCAAGGATTAGAACACTAGGATAAGATTTGGCCATGGACATACATCTTTCTTTCGAAAACAGAAATGGTGAGGCAAGGTAGGCAAGAGAGATACATTGCTGGTCAAAACGTTTAAACGTAACGTAAGCGTAAGAACTGGTTTAAAATGCTGAATGAAGCACAAAGCTTTACTAAAGCACATCCACTGTTTAAAGTCACAAACACAAACTAAGGTAACTTTTATGCATGCGCAAACCTATACATACCGGTAGATATGGCTGTGTAGTCTGTGCCATAACATTTATTCCTGCAGGCTGCCCGTTTCGGCTTTCATACTTTTAAATGGCTTCGCAAGAAGTAGGCCTACATAGACCATAACTTGTACTACTGTCATCTTCTTTAAGAACTTTTCCCAATATTTCCCATAGCCTATATCGCTTTTCCTGAAGGGGTGTCTTTATTATTTTAACTCGCGTCTTCAGCTTCTTTACTGTTGACTTTACTGTATTGATGCTTTACTGTATTGATGCTAGCCTTCTCGTGATATTTTAAGTAGGCCTATTTGTAGAAAATATATATTTAAACTAGATGTACCGCATAGCGGTACAAAATATGACCGCCGCTCAGTCCTGTACATCCGATCCTTGAAAAATAAATCACACTTCAATTTGTCTCCATATTTTACTCCATCCTCCACTCTTGAAACTTTTGTGTATGCTTGTTTGGCATGCCTGAGTGTGTGTGCTGGCTGCACAGAAAGTAGCCTACTGGTGCTGAAAAGGTGAATAGATTGTAGAATAGCCAAAGAAGATGTAGCATTGTTATAAAACCTTTAAAATCTCTAAACAATCACAAGTAGGGCAGTTCATCACAGTTCATCCATTGCAACTGGATTGATGAAAGGTCACTTACACCTGTAGGCTACATTGTATTTGGGAAAAGCAAAAGGTATCAGCATAATGTTATTTATTTATTTTTTTATTTTTATTTTTTATGTATTTATAAACAAAAACATCTCTGTCAGTTCCATGCCGTTTTCAACAGCTATCAAAAACAAAGGTCATTTTTGGATGGATGGATGGATTTTTGTGAATATTTCTTCTTCTACATAAGATTTTAGTCATCTTTAGTTCATGTAATACTTTATTGTCAATGCACAAATTAAGTAACAGTAGTCTGAAACGTTATTGTTAATGCACAAATTAAGTAACAGTAGTCTGAAACGAAATGCTGTTTTACATCTAACCAGTGGTGCAAATAACTGACATGTCCAAATGGGCCTTGATGAAATGCGTCGCTAGACTGTTCATACACATTTTAACGGGCCAAAGTTGAAGAGCTTTTGTCCGTTATTGTTCGTGCAAATATAGGCTGATTCATGTTCCCTTGCATTGTGTAACTGAGGTCCATGGCTAGTCTGGCTTTCATCAGACCAAGCTCAATCTTTTAAGAAATCAAAAAATAAATAGCGGGCAGATCAGGCTGGGTTCACCCAGCCTAGTCCATAGGCACCCGATATTGTTTAATTTTCAGATTGAGATATACACGCTCTGGCTATTCTAAATGCAAAAATGCATTAGGGAGTTATGACAAAACTGTAACTAACAAACTAGATCCTAATAGAAAGCTGTTAGCTTCCCTAAGCTACAGGTAGGATTACAAGGTAGGCCTATTTACAACATAAATTGTCAATAGGCTATGCTGGCGACACAAATAAAATCTCCTTTGGAAACCAATGGCTTACGACTTACAGTATCAAGCGGACTTAAACTGCCATATCGTGGCGAAAAGTTGTAATAACATTCACGCAGCTCCATGAGTCAAGGAAAGCGCGAATGAAGTAGCCACTTCTAAATGGGACCCACTACACATAGCTTAAGGTGTGTTGCTAAAAGCAGCCATAATGAAATGAAGGTGTCATTGTTTGGATACTTCACACACACGTGCTTTTTAATTTCACAGACTACAACTACCAAGCTGTAATCAAAGCACATCGATTCCCCTCTCACACCCTGCACGCACTTAAAACAAAATAAACAGGCGTCTCAGTCTCACGCATGTATAGGCAAAACTGTATCAGACCGGTGTAACGTTGGTAAATCTTCCATTGCACAGAATGATTTTGTAGCACGTGCAATAAATGACAGTCGAAAGATACAAACAGTGCTGCTATCAATTTGCTTGGTATAACCGCATTTATAGTTTTCTACAAATGCAATCAATCAAATGGGCCTCTACCACTCAACCAACGCTAACGGTAACATTACCTAGGTCCTTATTGATATTACAAGATTAACGTACCTGCAGTAAAAACCAAGCATGTCCGATAAACATCCTCAGATTTATTTCGGCTTCAAGAGGAAATGGGAATTAAACTTCATGTGAACATCGTCCCTGTCCTTATTAGATGTTCGCTGCGTAAATTACAGTCCTTGTAGGAAGTGTCCATTGTTTTCCCCAACCCACTTTTAACTTCCAACAAAATTAAGTCTCACTGCAACGATCGCCATCTAGTGGACAAACGACTACTTATCGCCAATACTGAAAATGCAGCCATGATGATGATGATGAATATTTATTTTGGCTTTCTTTGATCCTACTGAATTTGTAATTATGTATCGGCCGTTCTAATACCGATGGTATGTGGGTGCCTGTGTGTGTGCATGTTGATATGTGTGCACCGCCATTTACAGGCCAATGAGTGTACAGTCACTAAATGTACACATAACCTAATTTTTTAGACCCCCATGGATGAAATTCTACTAAACTTGGCATACCCCAGACCCCAAGAGAATGCCAGGTCAATCATACACATAAAAATTTGGTGCAGTTCTGAACATCTTAACTGAAGATAGGGGCGATTAAAGCAGAATAATATTGCATTTTCATCTTTTACCGGGGGGGGTGCAAATCACAAATGAGTGATTATGAGCCAGGTTTATGTGGGCCCTTGAGACCAACATACCATAAAAGAGAACTGTGTCTGCCCACAGAGAACTGTGTCTGCCCTACCCTCCTTCGGGGTCCAGTCCAGCGGGGGCTGCAGATCAAAACGAAAAATGACGGTTCCATGCTATCCATGTGGGGGTACATGCCCACCAAGTTTTGTGTACCCGGTCTTTCAGTGTCCCGGAATCTTTGTTGGTGTACGTCACTAAATGTACACATACGTTATTTTATTGTAGGGCCCCCATTAAAAGTACACAAAACTTGGCATGCATTCGGAGGGTGTCATAATGATCCTACACTTTTAATTTCGTGCAGTTTTGACCTTGTCAGCCAGAGATATTGTGATGAAAACACCTAATTTTTTGCTTTTTAATTTTTAACTAGGTGGCGCTATACATGAAATAAGTGGTAATGGGATGGGTTGACATGCCCCTTAAGACCAACATGCAAAAAAGGTGGACCTCCTAGGCCCTACGGTTCTCGAGATATTCACAGAAAACTGTCTCCGCCACCTACAGGCCAGTTGGTGTATAGTAACATAAATTAATTTATTGTGTGGCCCCCATGAACGGAATTCCACAAAACTTGGCGTGCATACAGAGGGTGTCATAATGATCCTACACTTCCAATTTCGTGCAGTTTTGACTATGTTAGGTCACAGATACCTACAATTACAACACCTCATTTTTACTTTTTGTGTTTAACTAGGTGGCGCTATACATGAAATTAGTGGTTATGGAATGGGTTGACATGGCCCCTTGAGATCAACATACAAAAAAAAGGTGGTCCTCCTAAACCTTACGGTTCTCGAGATATTCACAGAAAACTGTGTCTGCCCTACCCTCCTTTCGGGGGGTGCAGTCCAGCGTGGGGGCTACAGATCAAAATGAAAAACGATGGTTCCATGCTATCCATATGGGGTTACATGCCCACCAAGTTTTGTCTACCCCCGTCTTTCAGTGTCCCGGAATCATTGACGGAAATTTGGACATGCGAAAAGAAAAAAAAAAAAAAAAAAAAAAGAATCTGACTAAACCTATATGACGCCCGCTTAAGCTGCTTGGGCGGTCATAATAATTTTAACTGACCCGCCCGCAAATGACCCGAATATCATTAAAATATTTTGTTTATGACTCATAACCGCGGGTGATCTGCAAGCTTACGAGGGGGCTTGTGGGAGATTCAGGTAGGGTTGCGACTTTTTGGACTCGCCCACTCTGTCAAAGAGATGTGAATCATGTTTTGGCCTACAAACCTTTTAAAATATCGAAAACGGATAATTTATCAGGGGAAAAAAATATCATTGATCAGGAAAAATAATTTTCCTCGGCCCTCCCCCCAGGCCAAAAAATTTCTCCTGGGCCTTCATCTAAGGCTTAAAAAATTCTCTTAGGCCCTCCCCTCCCTGACGACCCCCCCCTTGGTAAATATTGTACAGTCCCTAATACTACTGGAAAATCAAGCAGCCAGATGAACCCATTCAGGTGTCATTTTGAATTGGCTGCATAAAACACTTCATCAATAGCCGGCAATTACTGTTGAGCTTTAATGCCACAATGACGCTGTCGGGGCAATAAACTAAATTAATAATTGCTGTCATAATTGATGTAAAAACTCGTTGCTGTGGTAAACAATCACAATTATGGGTAATTTATGGTAAATGGCACAGAGGGAACAGTGGAGATTTGTTATGTAGGAGCAACTCCCCAGACGGGGTATTCACTGCCATTTGCAGACTACAGAAAGGTCACAACTCAGGCGGCTCCACAATACCTTCATTTAACAGGCATTCTGCTCTTGGACACTCACAGCAACATTTCCATGGCGTTATATAAAGTGTGTGAACAGGAAGTTGCTCTCATGTGCCTCAAATTGGATTTTATCTGTGTGTGATTTGAAGTGTTTTCCTCTGCCAGTACACACACACACACACACACACACACACACACACACACACACACACACACACACACACACACACACACACACACACACAAACACACATACATAGCTAACATAAGACTGCTTCTCAAATGGGTCTGGGGACTCATTTACTTCTGATTTCCAAGGGGCATTGCCAGCAGTGAAATTCAAATCAAACTGGTACATTAAACGCTTCTTATTTGGAAGTATAGCAAACAAATCTATCTTGTAAATGAAGGTTTTAAATACAATTGTTTAGGCTACTCAATCCTAAAGAAAATGCAAGTCCATATTGTATAACACTGACACCGAAAACACAACCACTAGACCTACAGGTTCATCTTGGTTCACCCAGGCTAACACACACACACACACACACATACTGGGCTTAAGTTCAACAGAGGAACAACTTTTATACCTGACCACAAGTGGTGAGAGCTGAGAGCTAGACAGAGAGAGAGAGAGAAAGAGAGAGAGGGGAAAAATCTGGTTCTTTTTGATGTCACCCTGCCATTTTTCAAACTCAGAGGTCAGATGCTGTCAGTTTCCATGGTGAAGGGGCGCTAGGTGGAGATTCAGTATGTTCAGAGGCCAGTCACTGACATGCATGACCTTCTGTATCTGGCTTTAATGAACTACTGTGCTGTTGTGTCAAAACTAGGGCTGTCAATCGATTAAAAAAATAATCTAATTAATTTCATACTTTGTGATTAATTCATCTAAATTAATCGTATATATATAATTTTGCTGAGAAAGTATTTTAACTATTTAAATTCAAATGAATCATTGAATAATTAGCATTAGTGACATTGAAGTTCAAAAACTCTTTTATTATTATTGTCACTGTTCAAATAATAGCCATAATAATCTATGATATGACCTAATATGCTGAGGAAATAAATTCAAAGGTGCTTCGGGAAGTTTTTTTCACATACAAGGCATTTCAGGCCACAGATATACTGTAACCTAGGGGACACAATGAAAATATATGAACACTCCCCTCAATGTCAACACTATGTCTTTGCATTGATGTGCGACTCCGGTGATATGCAAATTCCTTGCTGCAGACATTGCAGAAGACTGTATTTTAATCAACACTTTATTTTTGTCAACACCATCAGGCCGTTTTTTTAAAAGTAAATGTTCCAATCAATGATCTAGGCAGCACATTTTCTTCTCTCTCCTTCATTTTACAGTAATGGTTACTAACTAGAACGGCTCGGGGTCAAAGGTCATACGGAATCGGAATTTACAGAATTTTTTTTAATCAGTTATTTTTTCTCAAATTAATTAATCGAAATTAATCAGTTAATTTGACAGCCCTAGTCAAAACACAGAGAGAGAGAGAGACAGAAAGAGAGAGTCCACAAAACACATGACACACATTCATACACACATGATCACAGAGACACCTTTCCCACATTGCAGTTACCCTGTTCTTTTTTCTTTTTGTACAGTTTTTGTTTTGCATTTTTGGCTCATCTTGTGACTATACATATTTGCACGTATTAGAAAAATGTATTTTAAAAAAAGGGGGAAAATACTTTACCTGACTCCAGGGGATGTGACGGGTATGTAATTGCATGTAGCCAGGTTTGGGGTGGTGGATAGTCTATGGGGTTCTTTGTTGGGTTTTGGGTCACTCCCACGTTCATGTTCTGTGTGCTTGTATGTATAAGTGACTGTTGTTGTTCCTACACGTATCTAACTTGCTGATAATAAACGACAGATAGCCAATCAACCTGTGCTGAGTGTTCAATTAATGCCCACGTCACAATACATTTCCCTGAGAGGAAATTAACTGGAAAATAACAATACATTTGAATTACAACGTACAGGGCTCACAATAGCTGCCAATGTATCAGTTCGGCAGCTGACCCAGTCAATTTACTTGTTACCAACTACACTCTGACAGCCAGTCAAGGGCTTTCAAATTGCACTTGCTGAGAAGGCACTCAGAAGAAACATAAACACACAAAACACATAAACTTTCATATGTCTGAGTTTCAGATCTATTACTGTACCATGTGTAGTCGCACATAGGCAGGAATATTACCATACATATCTGGAGAGAGAGAGAGCCATCGATTACATGTACACGGATATGATTGTCTGAACAGCATTACAAATATTTTTTTGTTAAAATGGGGCGGTGGTAGCATAGTGGTTAAGGAGCTGGGCTAGCATGCAGTAGCCTGAAAGAGCTGTGGGTTAAATTTGCCTTATTCACCCGGCGGCCAAAACGAGGCCACAGTTGCCATCACACTTCAGTCCAGCAGATGGTGGTAATGCAAACGTTTGCAAACTGCCAAAAAAAATCTCAAAGAAAAAGAAGAAGGGTTTGACGGCCTGAGAGGGAGTTAAGTCATTTAGAGACGAATGACCGTCACAGGAAGTGCATCATAACAAAGGGACGCCAGACCCTCTTGTAACAGCTGTACTCGGTGATACTACAGACTCGTAAAATTAGTTAGAAAATAAGGCAGAAAAACGACAAGAGGATGCCTTCTTGTATGTGATTTCTGCAACAGTGATACTGCAAACGTGTTGATAGCCTATTGTTGATTTTTATGCTGTAGTGTAAAGCATGTCACACAGTAGCCTAGCCTACAGAAAACACTTAATTGATGTGATATAATGATACCTTGTTAAATGTATGCCTACAATGGTTTATTGCATACCTGTCAACATTTAGCTTTCCAAAAACGGGAGATTTTTTTTTCAGGGGGGGGTCAGTGTTTATACCGGATCTGTGTTTGCATATTTAATACGTTTCATACATGTGTTTCAACACTGCATTTCGGTCGTTGCTTTTACATTACCATTACCTTATGCATGCCAGTTATGTATCCACCAGCAGCCTACTTCCAAAACTCTAAAGCTGCTTGCTGTCATATTTGGTTCCGAGGGAACAAGTTCAGTGTATCAATAACACTCAATGACAGTTTATGTGATGTGTTAATCAATTAAATTCCCAACAATTTCACAACAGCTAGTTCTGGAGTAGGCCATTCATCTAGCCCGCTTACTTACGATGAGACTCAGGCTGCGCAGTTGGCACCTGCTTCCTTATTTGGGTTTGAAATTGTAACTAAGTGATCGTGGTTGAAATGAAACTAGGGTGTATTTCATACACAATCTGGCAACCTGAATGCATCAATGATTTTAAAATGAAGTTTGATGGCCATGCAAATTACGGGAGTTTTCCGGGAGAAATAACAAAACGGGAGGGTGCTGGGAGATGACCTTGAAATACGGGAGAAACCAGGGAAAAACGGGAGTGTTGACAGGTATGGTTTATTGAACATCATAGTAATTTATTTCGTCAAGTCATCATGTTCATGTTAATGAATAGGAAGGACATCTAAACCATAGCCATAAACCAAAATTTTGCGCAATATCTGCCGTGAGTCCCTATGCGTGAGTCACGAGCTCCTCCCAGCTGACTCTGGCAGATCACATGGACAGTCAGTCGCAATCGATTATTTAATAAATAAATGTAAATTCCGAATAATAATAAAAAGCTTATACCTAATGTGACTATTTTTTCCATGAACTGTAAAAGAAAACACATTTTTTCCCGCTGTATTCTCCATAAAGAGTAAAGTTATTTCCGGAATTGACGTCACTTCCTGGACTCGTCTGAGGCTGGTCTGAGGTCTCTAAATGACTTAACCCCTACTGGAGACCAGTGTTGCCACAGTTACCTTGAAAAAGTAATCTGATTACTGATTACTCCTTTAAAAAGTAACTTAGTTACTTTACTGATTACTTGATTTTAAAAGTAACTAAGTTAGATTACAAGTTACTTTATTAGTTACTTTCAGCAGCTGCCGACAACAACCCCACCGCAACATAAAAATGATAACCGGTTTTTTCAATACTCACTATACTGGAAGTGCATTTTAAAGGGGAACTTGGCAACTATTTCAATGTAATAAGCCCATTTAGAAATCATTTGGATGGTTAAATTACCTGTTCTGGTGAAAATGGTGACTTTCCCCGCTGCGCCTAGCGTCCCCAGGCGGAAAACCAACCTTGCAACATTGAGACTACCGTCCCGGAAAGAGAAGTGAGAAACAAGAAACTCGTTTTTAAATCGTGTTTCTTACCTTGTAACATCCACATAGTTCTGCCAAACTTATGCTAACCGTTCGCTAGCTTGTAAACAAATCCATGTGCTTTATCGTTACCTTTTCCCACCGTTTGAAATAGCATAATGCACAATTTTTCCAGCAGAGGGGGAAATCCTGCCAAGTTTCCCTTTAACAGTAATGTCAACAATGTATAGCAGACATTCCAACCTAACCTATACTGAAATTCAGATGTTTGTTCAATAATGTCTAGTCAGTACACCAAATAAGGAAGGCCTATTGATATAAATTGTGATAGTAAAATATGTAGATTTTGATAACTTTGGCCTTTTCATGTAGCCTTGGCAACTAGCCATCTAGTATAGGAAATTACACTTGTTAAACTCACCTCAACAAGTCTTTTGCAATCATTTAACCTGCCGTGAGCAATGCTAAAGTCACTGTTACAAACAGTGCAGTGTGCAAGACTATCATTATGTTTTACTCTTATGAGACAATTGGGTACACTTTTGTGTAGTCTGATGTGAAATGGGTCTTAAATGTTCCTTTTTGAGGGGCACTGACTCTGCCATGACGCTCCTGTTCCTAGATACACTGACTGAACTGATTAATTAAGTTCGGGAGAAAAGAGAAATAAGCCCATCTACACTGAAAATTGATTGGTTGATTTAGCAAAACAGACCAGGATGCTCTCTATCTTGGATGCGCTTCAGGCACACACGCACCACTCCTTTCCCTCTCCCTTTCCGTTGTGTGCGTGTTAAAGAAGCCCTATGCAACAATTTTAGCAAAAATGACCATAACTATGCAGGTTGAGAGTCGTTCTGATGGTGCTACAACACTTTTTGGGTCGTTTGGTGGGTGCTTCGTCTCCCTCTAGTGCTTCTCCGCGGAAAAACAGAATATGCAACTTTCTGGTCGCGGTCCGAACACATCCAGATGTAACGCGGCGGAAGTATCCAATCGCGCCTCGAAAATGTAGTCAGATTGTAGTTTCTAAGAAGACTGCAAAACGGACTCCGATTTGGCTTTGTTGCTGTTGAAATTGTAAGTAGCCTACCCTTGGGTGAACTTCGTTTTTGTAATGTGATTTGATAGTAATAACAATGTGTTTGCTCGACCGTTTTATTGTAAGCCCTATGTGTTTAGCTTGGTTTATTGATGGCTACCTCGCTAGCTAGTGGGGGTTTAACGTAGCAGTCACTACCCAAATCAGGCGAAAACCCAGAAACAGCGAAGGAATAACCAGACCTGCATAGGGCTTCTTTAAACTCAGATGCACACGCGATTTGAAGTCTGGTCTGGCTTGCCTGCTCTTGTTCGCTCTAGGTTCCGGGAGATTTTATGTAATTTGCGGGCGTCAGGAAGCCGCTATCAATATGTGGGAGACTCCCAAAACTTCGGGAGACTTGGGATGTCTAGCTAGACAGTACTTTGTCGCCAGCACAGAATGTACAATGTACCTAATGTTGTCATGTTTAGCTGACACAAACTCAAAATAATGACTGTAGCCTAGCCTATAGATAAAATGTGCATCTTTCTCCTCCCTCCATTGTTGTTTACGTTTGTGTCGCTGTGTGGTTTTACACGTGAGTTGTCCTCATGCTGAAAACATGAGCATAGCCTACATGACGTTAATCCCCGAGACAAGAAGAAAGCAAAGAATATATCTTTTTACTAAGGAAAATGACAAAAAATAGTAACGCAGTGACTTAGATAAGTAACTTTAATCTGATTACTGGTTTGTAAATAGTAGCTAGAGATTACCTCGCTACTGAAAAAAGTGGTCAAAATAGACTAACGCGTTACTAAGTAACGCGTTACTGGCATCACTGCTGGAGACAGAGTTACTTTCTTCTACTTCTTCTTCAATGAGTTTTTTTTTTTGGGAGTTTGCAAACGGAGTGCATTACCACCATCTGCTGGACTGAAGTGTACCCTGTAGCCTCGTTCTGGCCGCCGGGTAAATAAAGCGAATTCCTGGCTTTTACCGTTGTGCTCTTGAACAAAGCACTTAACCCTAAGTTACTCTTTTTTTTATATCCTTTTGAAACACTAACAACATTTACAATATTTTGTCTGTAGACAACCTCATCACACTACCACAGAAGTGTCATTCTATTTTGAACATTGTCAGTGGAGTAAAATAGTTTGTTTTTGACATGAATGTATGCACTTTCACTATAAGACTTGGTGTTAATGCAAACAAGGTTATTGCTCAAAACTTCACCAATTAAATGTAATTATGCTCTCAAACAACATTTTGAACCTGTTAGCTTCTGAAAATAGACCCTAAGTTGTTATTGCGCCGGAAGATTCCTTTAAATGACATGGCCGTGTGTTTTCTTTGAAATTAAATTGGAATCTGTATTTAAAACCTTTGTTTACAAGAAAGACTCAAACTGTTCCCATTTAAGCGTACCTTCTCTACTGGTTATGCCCTTAAGAAATCAAAAAATGAACTGAAAATGCCCAGACCAATTCTCAACTGAGAATCAGTCTGGTATACGCCAGGCTAGTGAATTGCTCCTCATGCTCCACAAACAGTCCATTCTGAGTGTGTGCTCGGTGGTACTCCGGTGCCTGCACTCCATCGAGGCTCTGTAAATGGGAAATGCTGTAAACAATTCCAGCCAATCAACACATTTTGTTCTGGAGCATGGAAGGATGAGGTGCACCTGGATTGGCTGTTGAGCTCAAGTAACATGGACCTTGGCCTGAATGGACTGCAACTTTACTTTAATAACAAGGCAGGTTCCAACAATACAAGTGAAGAGTGGAAGTGCATCTGAGAGGAAAATCCTGCAGGCTAAGCCTTACAGGAGAAATCAAGCTGAAAACTTTCATCTTGTAGTGCCAAAGTCACCAGTCGACCCTCTGAGTAGTCTAGTATTGAAAGGTAAACTCATTTTAGCAAAACTTAAGAGTCAAAATAAGCCCTTATTTAAATGATGGGCAAAGTTCAAAGTCAGACAATCAGCAAAGTGTCTTGTGCATGAACTAAAGCTATTGTGTGGTGTGTGGGAGCACTGTGCTCACCAGAGGTGGAAAAGTCCAGCTTCAGAAAGTCCTACCACATATCTGTTCCAGCTAGTCACTTAAACCAACTGATTCTAATTAGCACAACTCTTCATCCAGGCAGAGCAGCTGTGTTAAGTGCACAGGTAGATCCAATACATGGTTGGACTTTTACTTTCTGAAGCTGGACTTTTCCACCTCTGGTGCTCACCCATTGCCCATGCCGCTAAAGCAAGCAAACACATTTGACCAGGTCGTTAAGTTAGCTATAAGTATAAGTATATATACTTTTTTGATCCCGTGAGGTGAATTAGTGAAACACAAACAGCACACAGTGAACACACAGTGAGGTGAAGCACACACTAATCCCGGCACAGTGAGCTGCCTGCTTCAACAGTGGCGCTTGGGGAGCAGTGAGGGATTAGGTGCCTTGCTCAAGGGCACTTCAGCCGCAGCCCACTGGTCGGGGCTCAAACCAGCAACCCTCCGGTTACAAGTCCAGAGTGCTAACCAGTGGGCCACGGCTGACTCTCAAATAGGTAGACTTTACACGTTGTGCTTTATCTGTCATATACATTTTGACTAATGAACTTTCATTTCCATGAAGAGTGGAATATTATTTAGTGAGGGTGAGGAGGGACTTCACATTGACTTCAGATAAGCCTTCCTGCACATGCAAGCGCTGATCAAAGGTGTTTCTAGAGCACATCTCAGTGTCTCAGGTTGGGGGGTGATGTTGAAAACAGGCCTGCTTTCTTTTCAGATGAGCTGGCAGGCTGTGTTTTATTTTTATATGGGGAGCTCCTCTGTCCTGCAGGCAAAACGTGTTCCTTTCCTCCGGTAATGTGCTTCAGTGTAACAAAGAGAGATGGATGATTATCACACACAAGGTATTATGGGTAATGGGCTTCTGAGCACTGTCTGCACCCGTCGGTCTATTAGTCTCTCTGTTCTCCCAGATGTTGGCTCAGTTATTATAGCCAGACAGAGAACATGCTCTGACTGAGGGAGGGAGAGAGTCAGGGAGAGGGGAAAAGAAGGGAGAAAAGGAACGAGAGAAGGGAAGCATGTAACATTATTAATCACATCCAGCATAAAGATATTTTAATATTAACAAAAAGTAATAACTCGCTTAATTTGCATACAAATTGCAAGTGTAATTGATTGCCCTGTTCATTTCACATACACACACACACACACACACACACCAAGTTCTCCATCATTCACATATTCACACACACACACACGCACACAGATGCGCACAAAACGCACCTATATGCACACACACGGAATTGTTACATCTCATCACAGTACAATCCCTTCACCTTTTAAGGCACAGTCAACACGCACACACACACACACACACACACACACACACACACACAAACAAACATACAGACACATATAGTTAATTTTATTTAATCTGTCATGGGATTAATCAATTAGTCAATAACTTTGATCAGTGGGATTTATCATGACCTAGTGCATAATCGTGCCATGACTTCATGATTAGGATTCGCTGAGGCCACATTGATTACGGGATGATGGAACTGACTGGACAGAGAAGATCTAGAGAGAACTCATGGTCAAAGAATCCAAAATAATTCAATCAGTAAAGTACATCCAATACATTATGAAATATGGTCACACTTGTTTAACCACACCATCAACAATCTGCCATTATTTCTACATAATAAGTTTGTCATAGCATGTTTTATATTCAGAGATATGATGTCTGGTCTTTTGGTCTGGATTATGTAACAGCTAGTCTGTGTTCAGCAGACCTGAGGTTATAACCTGAAAAAGTATGTGTCAGTGTGACATCATGGGTACTTTATATGAACCAGAATTATCATTGAGCCACATCATGTTACTGAGAAATGAAATGAGGCTGAGCCAAGTGCTAATTCTAGTGATCTACATTGCCATGGTGACAAACCACTGGCACCACTCAATAACTATAATTAAGCAGAGGGCATTTTCATCATATAATTACAATTGGTATGGAAGTGAAAAAGAGAGCGCTTCTTCTGAGGGCCTTTGCACTACAGACTTGATTGTCAGACATATTCACTGGGAATTCCAACCGTATCATCTTGGCAATTGGGTCATTCTGCTCATCTGTTCCAAACACAAACACAAATGAAAGTGAAAGGAGGGACTTATTAATTGGTTTTAAATGGAAAACATAATCTGTAAAGTAATTTGATGAGGGCTACAAGCCATTCCATTCTGCTGCTGATAGACACATTCAAAGGATAAGCTGTGATCCAAAACACTGGAGTAACATATCAATTATTGCAGAAATACATGTCACTAGGACGGAACCATTACAAAGTCAACAGGCCTGACCGCACCATTCTCTGCCAACCCCGACATTAGTACATGGCTCAATTCACAAGCACAGCCCCAACACGCCTGCCTTGTTTCAAAAATCTTTTTCAGACCTAATTTGATTTGAAAAGGGAGAAATGGGGAGATTTGTGCGTTTTTTTATTTTTATTTTATTATAATCATGTAAGTGCTCTCTGAGGTGATAGATCTTTGGCTGCCTTTTTGGGGGAATGGGGGTTGGGGGGCGTCTGGGTGGTGGGAGAGGATGGTTGTCGTGGCGAGGAGCGGATGCCATGTCAGTCCCTCGGCGGGAGAGCCCGGGCATTGACAGCGGCAGATGGCACGCTGATGGAAACGAGAGAGGACAGTTTCTTTGGGAAGGGGTTGGACAACAGGGGAGGCAAGGAGGAGGGGGAGGGGAGGGGGGCGATGTCTCCCCCTCATCTCTATTTATTTATTTATTTTTGTCAGGGGACATCCAGGCTCAGGGCCAGCGCTCTTCAAATTCCCGCAAAAACAAGCCCTCTTAGCCCTGCGGCGTGCCAATCAAACTGCGCGTCTGAAATATTAAAAACTCCCATGACTCCTCTGACCTTATTGAGCTCTGCAGAGGAAAGGGAGGGAGGATGGGAGGATGGATGGATGGATGGATGGATGGATGGCGTCAGTCACTTTCAGCTCAGCTCACGCCACCCTCCCCCTTTCATTCCAAGCCTCTGCCAAGTTTCATGCGCGAGTGCATTTGCAAAACAAGGATAGGATGCCTCTGGACACTATGACAATCAATAAGACACACAGCAACAGTGGACGTGAGTTGGCCATAACAGTGTTTGAACCTAATTTGTTGAAACACTAGTATGCACAAATTATCACACAGGACACAAATCATTCTAGCTGTGGTGACAGACTATTTGTCTATAAACATGATCTTGAAATTGTAAAATTGTGCAGAAAATTTGTGACAAATTTGTCTTCTTTTAAAAATAAAATTAAGCACAATTAACTTTGGGTAGAGTAAAGCAACTCTTTTGGGAAGATATGAATATTCATGATCTTGTTGCAACTTCACACTTCCTAAAAAATATTGTTTTTCTCTGTTTTAGTGGCACATCAGTGTTTTAAAGTGTTATTCCTGTGCTGCGTCCCTTTAACAAGCGTTGGAGTGGACAGGAGCTGTCCAGGGCCTGTGACGTGCATGACCTGCTCCAGTGGCCGCACCCCTCTGATGAGCTGTTTAGACATGCGCCGGGCGAGGTGGTCTGTTGCTGCTTATGATCCAGACGTCTGGACTGGACTGGATATATGTGACCCCACCTGCCCCCTGCTCCATAACACACACACACACACACACACACACACACACACAGGCTTGTACTGACACACACACACATGCACATACACCCAATATCTACAGACATGCACCCACTCACACACACACACACACACACACACACAACCACACACACGCACAAACACACAATTGCCTTCTGTGCCCTCCCCAGCTATGACTGGCAGCACCGGTACCCCTGTCCCAGTCTGAACCCCCACTCACCCTCCACCCCTTGGGCCATGCCATGTTTCCTGTCACCGTCCGTATGGCACAATTCTGTTGAGAGAAGCGTTGCCATACACAAACACACACAGACACAGACATAGACACACATACACATACACGCACACACACGCGTGCACGCACACGCACACACAAATACACACATGCTGCTCTTGTTGACCAAAGCCAGGCCATGCTACTTCATAAAAACACCTGACGTGTTACGCTCCCAGACCTCTCTCTCCTGCTGCTGTGGCGTGTGTGTGTGTGTGTGTGTGTGTGTGTGTGTGTGTATGTGTGTGTGTGTGTGTGTGTGTGTGTTTGTGTGTGTGTGTGTGGTTGTGTGTGTGTGTGTGCACACGCTATTGTCCACTGTGGCTGTCTTTGTGTCTGTGTTTGTCCGCATTCTCCTTCACACACACACACACACACACACACACACACAGGCACATGGCGAGATGATGCAACGGGGGCGAAAAAAGCATAAACACCCTCTTCAGAGATGCGCGTTGGTTGTTTTTTAGAAAAAGCCACTGTTCCCTGCAATGGCTTTGGCTGGTATCCATCAGCTGAATAACAAGAGGAAAAAGTACAAATCACATATTCCGTGTGCGGAGAGGAAGAATTCTTTGCCGCGCTGTCTTGAAAAGGTCCATTTAGCATTAGAAGCTTAATGAGTCATGACACATTTCACTCGACATCTGTAATTGATTATCCTGACCATTATTTGATGATAATCTCTGATTCGACATCAGAGGAGAAATCGCCTTGATGTCTTTTTAATGTCTGGCCCTATCAGTGATCGGGTAGCTTCGGGGCAACATATGACACATTGCGCTTTTGACTTTTCATATTCGCAATTAACAGGCACCTCGACTTGAATGCATTGCAACCATCACTCTCATCTATGTGAAAACTCCTCAAGTGAATAAGCGTGACTTACTTTGTAAACACACGTGCGGAGTGTGCACCTTGGAGTTCACGTATTAGCAGGCACAGTGAAAATGGCAGGTAGAGGCACTGTGTGTTTACAAAAAAGAAAGCAGCACTTAATGAACAGCGGTGGATCTAGGGACCATGGAAATGAGAAAAGCAAAGCGAACTAAAAAAACAAACAGAATCCAATTAAGGTGTTTAGCCATCTGTCAAAAAAACACCCGAGCAAGAGTGACATTGTTTGTTAAGTGTAGACCCAAGCATGGTATGCAGCACTCTAAATCTCTTTCCTCGCCGGCTTTCTCTTTATGTTTTCATTCTCGTCACTGATGCGACCAAACACAAACTTCCACCCTAATCACCAAAACATTGTGTCACGGATGGTTCTATTAGAGCTGTTTTGCGGCCTTGTATTTTCCCCCCTCGGTTTCGTCCCCTTTTCTTCCTAAGTGGGAGACAAGGAAAACAATGGGGTTTTGTAGATTCATAAATCCAATATGTGCAACAAAAGCAAGCATCAATCTCCACATCAGAGACAGGGAGGATTGACCATCTGGCAAAGACATCATCTTGGGTACAGCTGAATGGCCAGAGCTCATCGATCCATTGGACAATGGCTGATAGCATGATGCTCGATATGGATTTGATTAAGCTGCTAAATGAGTTAGATGAGAGGAGACTGCTCAGGGACAACCATTTCCCTCTGTTTGTGTGCGTGTGTATTATTTGTTTGTGTGAGTGTGTGTGCGCCTTTGTGACTTCTTAGCCTTACTCAAAAGTGTGTGTTGTTGACTACATTTGTGTATCTGTTCAACAGTGTTTATGTATCTGTGTGTGTGCGTGTGTGTGTGTGTGCAAGACTAGGACAAGGAGATGTCAAACTCCAAAATGTTCAGTAGTCTGTACGCATCTTATACACATCTCATCACACACACACCACACACACACACACACACACACACACACACACACACACACACAGTTGACTTCCCACCGGCTCCATCTCCATGTGCCATTGCTATGTTGTATGTGAAGAGCGAGCTACTCCCGCTGTCAGGTCATCATAGTTCGGCGTTATCACCGGGGCTGTGGGGAGAAGCTGCTCAAGTGAGGGCCTGCAATCGCGCAGTCCAGGCTGCTGGAGGAAGGAACAAAGAACTTAAACAAACACAGATATCATGCTCACAGTTATCTGCCCGACCTCAAAACGTTACCCGACCGGGAATTTTCCCGATTCTCACCCCGCTACTCTGTGTGTGTGTGTGTGTGTGTGTGTGTGTGTGTGTGTGTGTGTGTACGAAAATGTGCATTCCATAGTGTTTTTTGACCGACCTAAGATGAATCTCCTCTCCTCAAAAATCCACCCGAGACACTTGAGAACAAAGAGGAACATCTGGATATTGCATCTGGTTCTTGGTAAACACGCTCCAAACGCTGCCAGCGGGCAGCAGCCTATAGCCCCCCAACACCCCACTGCTCACCTTCCCCACCGCCACCCAGCCTCTCCATTTCACCAGAGCCCTCTGTGCCAGTCTGCCAGCACAGCCCGTCTGCCAGCGCACCCCAAAGTCACCAAGTGGCGCGCAAATGAGACGGAGAAAAATAACTATAATTAGGGTGGCGGATGAATGGCGTGTGGCGATGAAGTTTGAGAGTCTGTCAATGGAGCATGAAACAAAATCATCTGTCTTGTATTTCTCCCCACACACACACATTCTTCATCTCTCTTTAGTGCTGTGTTGGAAAAAAGTGACTGAAGTGAAATTAATTATTTTTTGTGTTGTTGTTGTCTTGACTGCGTGACGATTCAGAGGGTCAGCTGTAAATGGAGAGAGCGGGAGTAGCTCGTTCTTCACAGACAACATTACAATGGCACATGGAAATGGAGCCGCTGGGAAGTCAACTGCAACAATCTCTGCTAATGTGTGTGTGTGTGTGTGTGTGTGGCTGCTGGGGCGGGGCCCCATTATGAGTGTGTTAAAGGTGTATGGGTCATTTCCTTTCACTCTCCATCCCCTCATGTCTCTCTCCTCCATCCTTCCTTCTGTCTCTCCTCCATCCTTCCTCTCCCTCACCTTTACTCCCTCCCTCTCTCTGGGTGTGAGTGTGTGCATCTATTGAAAAGTTTTTTTTCCTGTACACCCCCCTCCAACACACACACACACACACACACACACACACACTCACACAATATGCTTACACACATATAACACAGGCAGAAGGCACAAACATTCTCTCTCTCTCTCTCTCTCTTTCCTTCTCTGTCTCCTCTGCTCAACAAGTCATCTAGCACTTTACATTTAGGACTTCCAATTACCATCCATAACAATGCCTGCATGGGTGTGTGTGTCATACAAAGGCATCTCCTACCATGCACAGATTAACACACACACACACACACACACACACACACACACACACACACAAACAAACATTTCAGGGGCAGGCTAATGTCACCACCACTGTGTAGTGATGCATGTGCTGACACTGTGTGTGTGTGTGTGTGTGTGTGGGTTAGTTAATCTGTAATAACAGCAGGGTAATGATATGGGCAGGGTGTGAACACATGCACACACACACACACACACACATACTTAAAGACTCATCACGAATGCAGAGCTCATGGCTCTTGCTGTTGTTGTTCTTAGCCATTACCTGATAGGGAGTCAAATCAATGTACCAGCAGAATTAAGAACAGTAGCCTACACAGCAGAAGACCACAAGCACCTCTCAGTGCTCAATCTCCTCCTCCTCCTCCTCCTTCTCATCTTCATCTCTCCCTTTTCTCTCTCTCTATCTCTACCTCTCTCCTTCGGCAAATAACTTTTTCAAGTGTGTTTTATTTTCCTTCAGATTTTCTCCTGTTTTCCATCTTGTTTAATCTGAACTCTCTCTTTCTTTTGCTCTCTCTAGATGCAGGGCCAAAGGGCTGTCTGGGGTAGCACTGGACACACCTTAAATCTGATTGGACAGTCCAGGTGCCAGTCCAAATTTCATTCGCTATTTCTCACAGAGTTGTAATGATTGTTTTTGTTATTGAGAATGAGGTAAAAGGAATTCTCTCATGTCACTAGTACTCTAAGGAGAGGACCTACATTTTAAGGTGGATTCTTCTTCATTTTTAAAAGCATTGACAATTTGACTGCATGTTAATCAGATAAGAGAGATTGCTCCCCAATAGTTTAACTATGATAGTAACTTATAAAGGATAACTTAATTAAGCCACCTAATCAAAGTTAATGTAGTGAAACTAACATAGCAAGTCCATCTGAGAGATTGAGCTGCACTGAAGAAGTCTGCGTAAATGATCAAGAAATACCTCAACAGCCATAAAATTAAATAATGTTCCTTAGCTGTTAGTTTAGGGTAACACATATATTTTCTGTAATAGTCTGTGGACCCCCTGAAATAGCCTTGGGTATCCTCTAGTCACCCCATGTAAAAGTCTAGTCTGTAAAAGTCTAGTTCTGCCACTGGGTTTTTCTCTTCTCTCTCTCTCCCTCGTCAGCCTATGGGCTCCCAGACTGGACTAACAGGAGAGGAGAGACCCAAACAGAAACTAAAGAGGGGAGCCTAGAGGCATTCTGGGAAAACATCCTCTGCTCTTAAAAAAAGAAAATACAAGACAGTGGCAACTCAAGCGAGACAGGCAGGGTTTCTTCTGTGTGTGTGTGTGTGTGTGTTGGTGTGTGTGTGTTTGTGTTTGTGTTTGTGTGTGTCTGTTTGTGTGTGTGTGTGTGTGTGTGTGTGTGTGTGCAGCTGACAGCTCCACTATGTTATACTCAGTATGTGTGCTCAGAGCCGGCCTCTGAGGCCACTAAGCTGCATCCACTCAGCCAATGTGTGTGTGTGTGTGTGTGTGTGTGTGTGTGTGTGTGTGTGTGTCTGTGTGTGTGTGTGTGTGTGTGTCTTTAGGACACATGCTGGGTCAGTTTCAAGAATCCTGTTTCCCATAATCATCAAAATGCTGTGACACATACATTCACACACACTCACACACTCTCTTCCTCACACACAGCACAAATCAGCATTTAAAACACAATTTAGTGAGCGCACACTCATTCATATGTCTTGTATTCAGAATTTTATAAACCATACCCATTGCCCATCCATGTAGAAAACCTGTAGCCCAGTGACATACCCGCAGGTAGGCCTTCTGTAAAAATGAGATGATGGGTGAAAAAACCAGAATTCCAACTAAGCATTCAATAGCCTAATGCTTATAATACACATTCAGCAGGGGTATTTCTTAGATGTGATGACAACACTAACAGTTGTAATGAGTCAAGGCTATGTTTAATTCAAGAGCTTTGATGATCTAAGCTGATGAACACCATTTTCCTATGAAATTTGCAACAGTCTCTAGCATAAGTAACTTCACACTTTACCACTTGTTTCTTTAGCGGAAATGGCCAGAGCAGGCCATTTCTGAATCTGGGTTTTTTTTTATCTTTTGTATCTCACATCCAGAAACCTTTCTCAACACAGCACTCTCTGCATTGCTACTTTCTGTAGGTGGACACCTATTGAGGAAACAAAAACTACCACAAAATCAGGAATGATGGTATTTTAATTTTTTTAATTTCCATTTAAAAATGAGCACAGGGAAAAAAATAGATAACAAGTCATATTTTGCTTTCAATTTCTATTGTCAAAGTAATGAACAGACAACGGCCGTTTCTTTCATTTTACAACAGATCATTTTTAGTGGTCATGAAGTGGATTTTTTGTCAGTGTTTTGTAACAACATATACTGTATGTCTATTCCAGAATGTTCTTTGGACACACAACAAATGTCCACCCCCTCCCCTCCCGCTCTGTATCTCTGTCTCAGCTTATGTTTCCTCTGAGATTTTCGCAAAATTTCACAGGCAACAGGGGCGTTTTGTGCCACTCTGTTCCTTTTGATGTTTTCTCCTTTTTGACTTTTATTGATGTCTCAGCACAGAAACAATTATATTTGTCCCTGTCTTTTGATAATATTTTGATATGAGATCTTTTTATAGTTTTGTTTTTGTTGAACAACAAACAACCAATCTGACCTCCTCTGATAGTCTTGTAGCAAAACATGTTTAGATAGCTTTTTTAGTTATGTTATATTCTAAGTACAAAATGCATTTGTATGTCCTTTCAAATCCAATGTAGAGAAGAAGTACAGTACATTAAAAGGTTGTCTGACAAAAGCTTGAACTATGAAGTCTACACAGTGACTCACCCAGAAGTCTTTGAAGGACAGTGATAAGTCACTGCTCATAACACATGGGCTATTTCTATCTTTGTTTTTGTAAAGGCAAATCTCCAGAAAACACTCTCAGGAGGCAGTCAGTGTCAAGACCCTTGATACCACAACACACACACACACAAGGATACAAGGAAGTTTATTGTCACATGCATATAGTTACTGGAAGTAAGAAATGCAGTGAAATTATGTCTGGTGTCAGCCTATTTGTGCATTAATGGGGGGGGGGGGGTTAGATTAGTAGATTAAGTGGCAAGGGCTGCATAAAAAAGGTGGGGGAGGATTGGGATTGGGTGGGGGGCACCAACAAGGAGCACCCAAGAGCAACACACCTGCATCTGCATGATTCTACCCCAACACAGCTCATCTGCTTCCTTGTAAACAGTGGGTAAACAGACTGGGGGGGGAGAGACAGAGAGAGAGAGAAAAAGAGCAAAAAAGAAAGATGGAGAGAGGGAGCCAGGAGAGGCAGGCAGGAGAAATATGAGCGCGGTGTTTCTTCAAGGGCACCCGGCAGGACCCCGGATGGCCATGGATGGATAGTGGGGGTAAGAGAGAGCGATAGAGCTCCTGTACACTGTGATTCATGAAGGCCTCCACCATGGACCTCTCTCTCTCTCTCTCTCTGTCTCACACACACACACGCTCAGACCACATATCAGATCACTCTCAAACTTAGTCTCATACACACAGATCCTCCCCTACCACACACACACACGCAGAGGGGGCCTACAATATATGGTAACTTATGTGCTCATTTCCAAATCACAGCCGATATGTTCATAAAACCTGGGGAGTTTTGGCAATTGATTTCCTGTCAGCTTAAAGCTTAGTATCTGACTTCCAAACTCCAGGGACAATTTGTTCAGCCTCCTTAATACAGCTCCTGGGTCATTTATTTTTAAAATGGATAATATCAGCATAATTCATGCACTCCAAAATTATTATCATTACCTTTATTTTTAAAATAAGCAGTTTGATCATTCTTGGAGCTGGGGGGGGTGATCTAAGGGCAGGCGATTTTATTAATAGATTAATTTACCTGCTTGATGTAATTAAAGAATTACTGTCTGTTTGAATTTATTGAGTTGGAGCATGATATTAAAAATCCTCTGGTGATGTCAAGGGTGTTAATTCGTTACATACACTACACATGTTTCCACAAGTCAGACGATACATTTACAGAGTCTCTCACAGATCCTGGAGACAAGCTTTGTCTCCCCATAATACCGACCTCTGTACTCGCCTTGCTAGAATAACTTCCCAAAAGAGTAACACTTTATGCAGGGCCTTCATTGCCTGTGGTGTACCTACACTATGAAGTTCTGTATAGCATACAAAATGTTGTACCATGAGCTCTCCTTATACATACATAATAACATTTTCTATTGTTCTTCGTACATGAAAGTAACAGGACATGGTTGTGCCCTGCCAAAATGTATATTTCTTTAAATAGTCTTGACTTCTGATGGGCTCGATGGTGTTTTAAGCCCCCACTGTCGACTTCAAGGCACCTAACCTTAACCCTAACTCTAACCCTTGCCTAAACTTAGTGCCTTCCATGCAGCGCTGCCTGGAAGACGACACTGGGGGCTTAAAACACCATACAGGGCTAGATACATAGACAGTAAAATAAATGGACGAACAGACTCTGTTGTTTTCAATGGGAGGGCCCTGAAACAAATTTGAACGGTTTTTCAGTTGGCAGTTGGCCTCCCATCGTACTGCGCAGACTCAAACTAACTTCATGACGTTAGCCATCAAACTGAATGTTGTAACTCGTCTGATAGATGGTTCACACAGAAATTCTTCACACTTCCTTCAAAGTTAAACATTTATTATGACCGCCGCTAGCGAAGCGGTCATATAGGGATTGTCAAAGTTTTTTTTTTTTGTTTTTTTTTCCCGTCATCTACTTCCTGAATTTTTGGTCAACTGTTATAATCTTCTTTCCACTTTTCCGACCTAGCCTACTGTCAATCCATTGAAAACCTCTGAAATGATTAGTGCCGGTTTTTTTAATAGATTTAATTGCCTCTATATAGTGCTTTGCCTTAACATGTTCTTGTAGGCTACATACCTTTCCCACTGGTCTTGCTAATGAGTTTCCGTGCTGGCTGAACTGAGCTTCTTATCCAAACAATACGGTTATCTCCCAACGGTGCGACAGAAAGAGTTAGCTTCCTAACTGGACATGCTAAATATTCTTATGGGAACTCAACGTTATGTACGAGACAGTTGAGCCCAGGGTAGGAATTTCACGGCGGCCACGACGGCCGTGGCCGTCGTAGCCCCTTGCGTTGGCCGCGATGCCCCTTTGAAAATCAGAGGTTTACAGGCCACGGTGGCCTTGGTGCCCCCTTCATTTCAATATTCTGCTTTGCTTCCTAGCATTTTTATTTAGCCTGTGGCCTGTCAAAATAATCTTAGCATTCACAGCGCAAATTAATTTAGTCTTTTACGCAGTGGAGAAAGTGACAGCGCAAGAAAGAAAGTGCGTCCAAATTCACCCATTCTTCTCAGTTGAACTACTTGCGAAGTAGCCTACTCATCATCACACAGACATCACAAGTATCACATGAAAGAGCTTTTTTTCAGCTTTTAAACGATGTTAGCCGCTTTGTTGAACGGTTCGCGAGAAAAGTAAATAATATAGTTCAATTTAATCATACATTCTACTGAAGGTTTTGCGTCCATGATCTCCCTACCCATTCATCTCTTATACTTCACGAACCCTTCTTTTAACACATGACAAACCTTTTAACACATGACCTTACCGAACACAAAGGTGTAAAGCAGTCCCCTGTACAGTTAGCCGTTCTAGAGTAATCCAGTTTTGAATTTGCAGTAAATTTTGACATGCATGGATGTCTCCAAATTTGGGCTTTAAGTTTTACAATGTGGTTAAATTGTTCCACATGATTTCATAACGGGCCAAATACAAAATAAATGTTACAAATATTGCCTAGATATTGGTAAATCAGAGGACAGCTGACTAAGAGTTTGTGAAAGTAGCCTTAATGATCACAAAATGCTAAGCATGCATCTAGGCTATTTGAGTTTCTTAAAGCTGAGCTGTGCTTAAATTATTCAATACATGATTTCATAGCAGGCCAAATATAAAACAAATGTTATATATAGCCTAGATATCTGTAATTATTAGATGATCAGATGATTTACAGTTCTATGTAATATGTCATGTTTATGTTTTTGTAATGTTTCATACAGTGATGCAGGTCTACTGCAGTGAATAGGCTAAATACAACTTTGATCATTTTTATATGCTACTACTGTATAGTTTTTACTGTATAGTAACTTTGGCCTTGGTGCCCTGACATGTGGCCTTTGTGCCCTCCACCAAATATGCCCAACTGAAGGCCAAGAACGAGCCCCCAGAACGGTGAAATTCCAAGCCTGGTTGACCTGTTTTGCCTTGTATTGTTTATGTAGAGATAATACAGAAGCTACAGTGTCAGCACAGGATATATGTATGAAATTATGGGATTTTAAAAAAATCCTAAATTAATGGGCTTCTATGGGGTTTAGCGAAGAGTTGGGCCCTCCAGCCTCCATTGGTGTTTCAACTTCCGGTAATTCGCCTAACCCCTTGGCTAGATGGCGTAGATGCTAGATAGCTACTGTAGCTTGTCAACCGAGCTAAAAAGACTGAAGGCTGAAGTGTCCAGAGGTACACATGTGTGAGTACCACAATCCAATTTCAGTCTGATATAGATAGATAGATAGATACTTTATTGATCCCCAAGGGGAAATTCAGGATACATATCCGGTACATGCTTGAGTAACTCAAGCTATTTTTGAATTATCTAGGTGTGTTAGTCGGACCGAAAGAGCTTCGATTTCTTCTGATTTCAGCCAGACCAATATGTCACCAGGCGTGGGAATTCCAGGCGCAAGTCGCAGAGATGCAAGTCCCTAAAAACAACGTTGAAGTTTTTTTTTCATTACTTATTTTCAAAATTAGGCATTGTCTCGTTTCACCTTTCTTTTTCTTATGGGGTGTTATCTACTTTGCGTTTGTGTCCATTCAAAGATAGCCTATTTTCCTCATTTGTTTTTCAGACTTTTTTTCTTATACATTGGTTTTAGCTAGCTTTAAAAGTTTGCATAATTTTACCATATTATGTATGTGCAAATGTGATTTCATGTTTGTTTAGTTCGTGTGTTAGAAACTTTACCCATTGCTACTTTTTTTGAAACTTTACCCATTGCTACTGATTTTCCAACAAGGAGATAACATCCTGGACCTGGTCTACAGTAGCAAAATGGAGCATAGAAAGCCACCTCCCCCACATTGGACTTTCCAGACCATATCACTGTTATGCTAATGCCCGCGATACAGACAAAGGGTAAAGAACCAGCAAGCAGGTTGTTTACAAACTTAGTCTTCAAACTTTTGACACCAGACTGGGAAATGTTTATGGCAGCCACTTACAACAACCCCGGACAGACATAGAGGAGTATACAGACACTGCCAACCTCTTACATCACCAAAGTGCTGATGATGTGACCCACACAAAAAGACATCATCACTTTCCGGGCTAACTGGAAGCCATGGCTGACAGGGGATGTCCTCAGGCTGCTGAGGGGCCAGAGACAAAGCCTACAGAGCTGGGGATGAAGCTGGCATGAAAACAGCGAGAGCCAACCTGTCCCGTGGCATCAAGGAAGCAAAAAGGAATACACTCACAAGATAACCACCCACTTCAAAGACAGCAGGAACTCACAAAGCCTATGGCAGGGCATTCAGGCCCTCTCACGGACTACAAGCCCGCCCACAGAGCTGTGAGAGCAACATCCCTCTGCTCAACAACCTGAACCGCTTCTTTGCTCACTTTGAAGCACAAACAGCACCTGCCCACAGAAGACCATCCCCCTCTACATGAGCAGCCCCTGTGCCTCTCTGCCGACATAGCGTGAAGAGGGACGCGCTGCTATCAGCACACCGTAAGGCAACAGGTCCAGACAACATCCCAGGTCGTGGCGCTGAAGGACTGCAGGGGGAGCTTAAGGATGTCTTCACAGACATCTTTAACACTTCCCCTGAAGCAAGCCATCGTCCCATCATGTTTCAAAGCTGCCACCATCATACCTGTGCCGAAGAAAACTGCTCCATCCTGCTTCAATGACTACCGCCCTGTGGCACTGACACCCATCATCATGAAGTGCTTTGAGCGGCTTGTCATGTCACATATCAAAGCCATTCTCCCTGGACCCCTTCCAGTTTGCATACCGAGCCAAGCGGTCTACAGAGGATGCAATCTGCTCTGCCCTCCACCCAGCCCTCACCCACCTGGAAAAAAGACTCATATGTGAGATTGCTGTTTATAGACTTCAGTTCTGCATTCAACACCATAATACCACAACAACTCATCTGCAAACTCACAAACTGGGACTCAGTACCTACCTCTGCAACTGGCTACTGGACTTCCTCTGTCAGAGGCCCCAAGTAGTAATGCGTGTTGGCAACAATACCTCAAGCAGCATCACACTGAGCACAGGGGCCCCCCAAGGCCTGCTCAGTCCTGCTGTCTTCACCCTGCTGACGATGACTGCACTGCAACCTACAGCAACAATCACATAGTGAAATTTGCTGACGACACAACTTGGTGGGTCTCATCATCACCAAGGGCTTAATTTAGACTCAATACAGGTTGGAGGTCGACCATCTGACCACGTGGTGCAGGGACAACAACCTCCTGCTGAACGTCAGCAAGACCAAAGAGATTGTTGTTGACTTCCGAGAGGTCACACCCAACACCTGCCACTGACCATCGACGGTGCTGTGGTGGAGAGAGCGAGCAGCACCAAATTCCTGGGGTGCACATCAGTGAAGACCTCTCCTGACCACCAACACTGCATCACTGGCGAAGAGAGCTCAGCGCCGCCTGTACTTCCTAAGGAAACTCAGGCAGCAAGTGCTCCACCAGCCATCATGACCACATTCTACCGAGGCACCATTGAGAGCATCCTCTCCAGCTGTATCGCTGTGTGGGGCGGAAGCTGCACTGAATACAACAGGAAAGCCCTGCAGCGCATAGTGAACACAGCTGGAAGGATCATTGGTGCTTCACTCCTCCTGAAGGACATTTACACCACCCACCTCACCCGCAAAGGCACCAAAATTGTGAGTGATGCAAGTCACCCCGGCCACAATCTGTTTGATCTACTGCCCTCTGGGAAGAGGTACAGAAGCCTGCGCCCCAAGCACTACCAGACTCACCAACAGCTTCATACACCAAGCTGTAAGGATGCTGAACTCTCTCCCTCCTCTCCCCTCCACCCTCAGCTACATAACATCCTGGACATTGGACCCACAATGGCATTGCACTACTCCACTTGCACACTTGAACACTTGCACACTTGTACACTTTTACAACTTGGTGTTGTTGTCCTGAAACACAACACTTCTGCTGCTCTTACATAACTTGCACCACTATGCCACTTTCTTTTATTACTCAGGTCAAACAGAACTACCCAAGCCTCTTATTGGCCTGACTTTGCACTAGTTTTTATTGACTGTCTATGCACAATTTCAACAAAAATTTTGCTGCTCTTATTTTTCATTATTATATGTGCCCTCTTATTTACTTATTTACTTACTTTTTGTTTACTTGAATGTTATGTTTGTCTGTGGACTTAAAATTGGTAAAATATGTCTTGTCTTCACCGTGGGATAGTGAGAAACGTAATTTCGATCTCTTTGTATGTCTGGAACATGTGAAGAAATTGACAATAAAGCTGACTTTGACTTTGACTAGCTAACGTAGGCCTACTGTCGTTAGCTATTGGCACCATAGGCTACTAGCCAAAACCCATTACAGATAGTTTCGGTGGGCAATTAATTTGAATAATGTGAGAATGTCTTGTATTGACTGATGGCAGGTACCTGGTACCTTATAAGAGGTTTAATGTACACTGTGGGTCTAGAGAGCGCTGCAATTTCAAATCTTGTATACATCCTGTTTTTTGGTAATAAAATCATTTTCATTTCAACAAAGTATCTTCTAATTCATCATCCATCAAATAACACACAGTAACTGCAATGGTTAACCATGGTTCAGACCACTACAACACACTCTGCACTGCAGGCTGACAGATCAGTGACCGTGACAGGGGGGAGGGTTGATCTTAATGTCATGCAAATGAGAACCATTTTGTTCCCCTCCCATGGATTTAGGGAGAAGTTCATGCAAACTTTCTTGCATGATTTCTCAGCTTGTAGCTTTGATATGTGTATACTTTAAAATGGCTACATCTTCTTCAAATGTTATCGGATTTCCAAGTGTAAGACATTGTTAGAAAGCTTAAAACCTACACTTTCAGAATCTGTGAATAACTCAAAATGCCTCAAAACGCACTTGCGACCCTCAATTCCACGCCTGGTCACATATGTTTTTACATGCACTTTGGTTTGGGTCAGACTAACACAATAATTTGGTTTTTTTAGGTGTCATGTAGACGTGATTCAGCCAATCATAATCAAAGACCAGAACTATCTGCTCTAAAACTTTTGCTGAATCACGTTTGATGGTGGTGTAAACTTTCACAGCGCAAACTTTCACGTTGACCACATTTCATTCTATATTACTGTGCCACCACAAATGGATACAAACGTTTGAATTGCTGAAATATATATAGAAGAAATATATTTCTTGGCGGAAGAATGTTTATCTTAGCTGTTAATTTTAATAATAGTAATTTTAGAACAGCTATGAGGCACTCAAGGCACTCTAGCCATTCAACTTTGCGTTGTGCCTAACAACGGCCCTTAGCTGTTCTAAAATCACTGGAACCTACGGCCTCTCAGGGCTTATTGTTAAATTTTAGAACTATAGAACTTAAGAACTTTAGCCTATTTCACACACTTATAACAGGGACAAAGATGGCTGCCCAGTTTTAATCACTATCAAATGCTGTGTCATCACCTAATGTGTAAATGTGTGTTTGCATGTGTGTGTGTGTGTGTGTGTGAGAGAGAAAGCGCATTTGCATGTGTGTCAAAACAGCTGTGTGTCCACATGTGTATGTGTACATATTTGTGTGCAGTCACATCAGCGGGACACACACACACACACAGGAGGAGGGCAGGCAAGTTAAGTCATGAGGAAACATGTGTCATAGGAGGCTATAATAGGAACATCATGTCCCCAACATCCAGCCCATCTGTGTGATCATGGCACACAGGCCTCCGTAATCCCCACTCCTCTTCAACAATTATGTCTTTGTCCTCTGCCGCACCCCCCCGACAGGAAGCATTACATTATTAGGCTGGAGGGAGGGGGGTGAAAGGGAGAATGGAGGGAGAGAGACAAAGACAGAGACGTGAGGGAAGAGAGAGAGAGGGATGAATAGAGAGAAAGAAGCTGTGCAGTTGGAGAGAGAGACAGGAAGAAAGGGATAGAGAGAGTGAGATAGAGAGAAAGGGAGGGTGAAACAGAGAGGGGGTTGGGAGGGGAGTTAAAAGGATGGGAAGAGGTTGGGATGCAGGGAGAACGGAGGGAGGGAGTGAGTGGGGAAGCTGAAAGGACTGAACACTCGTTTTCCACGCTCAGTCCTATCCCCTTTATTATTCATTAGTATCTCTTTCTTCTACCCGTGTAAGAGACCTTGATGAGCTATGTTTATTCATAGGCTAACCTTTTTAAATAATTCCGAGAGCACTCCAACAAAGACCTCCCCAGCATGCTTAATGCCTCATCTCTTCTTTATTATTCAGTCCTGTCCATACTGTGCCCTCCCCCACCCCCACCCCCACCCCCACCCCGCGTTGAGATGCAAGAGCTGAATTATGCCACTCCACTCCCTCCATCAATGCCATCCTTTCTCTTCCCTTTCCCCTCCTCTCCGCTCCGCTCCTCTCACTCTCTTCTCTCAGCTTCTTTCCTCTTCCCTGCGCTTTGCTGTCTCATCCCATAGGAGAGTGCTGGCTACCGACAACTGCAGCAATCTCTGCTTTTCCCTCTCCTTATACTCACACACACACAGACACACAGACACACACACACACACTCTCTGTTGTTCAAGCTCTCTCTCTCTTGTTCAGTCACTCCAGCGTGTCTCGGCTCCAGCTCCCCCAGACCACAGAGTGCCGACCCTCCTCATTGCCTCTCTCCTGCTCTCTGGCACTCTCTGACAACCTCTCCCCACACTGCCTGCTCGCTTGGATTTTCATTTTGCTCTTTCCCTCCCTCGTTCTCGCTCTCTCTCCCTCTCCCCGCCTTTCTGCTGCTTCCTCCAACTCTCTTTCTCTCCTCTGCCTCTCTTGATCCCTCTCTTCCTCTCTTTCACTTCTCCTAGCCTTTTCCTCTCTGCCGCTCTCTTCCCTCACCCCCCTCTCTCTCTTTCTCTCTCTCTCTCTCTCTTGCCCATAGAATGAGAGTAGTCAGATGTGTCCTGTGTATCAACCTCTTATTGATTCCTGTCCCCGCTGCACTATATAACCAATGTCACATTGCTGTGCTGGCTGCCAGTGGCCAGGACTGTGCTGGGAAATCTCCACCGCTGAAACTACTGTTTGACGGCCAAGCCCAGCTGCAGCCTCCACACTTTTATTGATAAAAGAGATTGAATTTTAAGGAGAATTTCCCTGAGACAGTGTTAAAAAAATACAGGGAAAGTAAGAGTGGTGTGATTCATATCGCCCAGGGACCAGGCCAAACGTGCTGCGTTTTTCCAAGAAAGAAACACGGTAACACTTTATTTTAATGTGTCGCTGTTACAGTGTACCTACCTAATTAGGTACAGTGGTACAACCTGTGTAACAACATGTACTATCAGGTACTATCATTGTACTTGCATTATGTATTTGTGGGTACCTACATATAGTTGTTACATTGTAATACTGAGTGCTTTTACAAAACTTTGCCAATTTGTCTAAATTGTCATCAGAGGCAAAGAGCTGACCTGAGACCTGCTGGATGGGGTAAATCTGGTCATGCTAGATTTGATATACAAAGCATCTTAGCTCCAGTCAAGGCCTCATTGTCTTCAGTGTACATGTAACAGCTGTGCTGCTACAACCTTGTAACTCTTTGATACAGTGGAATAAACCTATTAAGTGTACCAGTTAATTACTTACATGTACATATGCGTGTATGTTATGTCTTCGATGTCTTGGAACAGGTCTACTAATTCACTACATAGTACATATATCAACTGTGTTGGTACACACTTATTGCGCTTTGATACAGTGGCATAAACCCATTAAAATGAAGTGTACCAGTTAAGTACTTACAATGACATATTACATGTATGTTGTATCATTGGTGTCTTGGAACATGTCTGCCATTACCTTACATACTGTATTACATGTATCAACTGTGTTGGTACACATTTATTACTCTTTGATACAGTGGAATAAACCCATTAAAATAAAGTGTACCAGTTAAGTACTTACATCTACATATATACATCCTGTCAATGATGTTATGCATCCTGTAATTGATGTGTTGAAACGTGTCTGCTGTTACACCACACAGTACATGTGAATTAGTAGACCTGTTCCAAGACAAGACCTGTTCCAGTTTATTCCACTGTATCAAAGAGTAACAAGGTTGTAGCAGCACAGCTGTTACATGTACACTGAAGACAATGAGGCCTTGACTGGAGCTAAGCATGCTTTGTATATCAAATCTATCATGACCCGATTTACCCCATCCAGCAGGTCTCAGGTCAGCTCTTTGCCTCTGATGAAAATTTAGGCAAATTGGCAAATTTTTGTAAAAGCACTCAGTATTACAATGTAACAACTATATGTAGGTACCCACAAATACATAATGCAAGTACAATGATAGTACCTGATAGTACATGTTGTTACACAGGTGTACCACTGTACCTAATTAGGTAGGTACACTGTAACAGCGACACATTAAAATAAAGTGTTACCAGAAACACATTACTGTGAAAGCAGATATCTATGGCTGATCAGCTGATGAACAGTGACAATACTAGATATCAGGCAATAATTAATATTGATTAATAACTGAACCTGGGCCCCCTACTTTGACATGGACTGAAGTGTTTGTGTGTGTACAGTATGTTTATGTGTATGTTTGAGTGTGTGTGTGTGTGTGTGTTTGTGTGTGTGTGTGTGTGAGTGTGTATGTTTATGTGTATGTTTGAGTGTGTGTGTGTGTGTTCAAGACATGTTTTGTTTACCATTCCTCCTCTGCTATGCCTGTTGTTCTCTTTCAATTTCAGACTAGCCTCAAACCATTGTTTTCACCTTGTGGTCTTTCGGGTGGCTTCAGCTCAGACGGCCAAAATAATAAGAATATAATATTTTCATCTTATTTGCACTTCAGGGGACTCTTGAGAAATGGCAAAAAAAGATAATTGACCAGAGAGGAAGGCCCTTGACATATCACCGATTAGCATATTAATTGGAGGTTGATTTCTCTGAATGACGATGATTATGCCTCTTAGAATGAGTATGATTGCGATCAGACCTCTTTTGTCATTAATTCAGCATTTGAAATACAGCTTGGATCTTTCTATCGTTCACATTGTTAATGAATTAATTATAAGTTCTATTTGTATTTTTTTTTATTTTTTAAGCTTGTTTTTCGTTTTGCCCAGGCTTATCTTGACAAACTGTTCCACGTATGCCACAGATGTTTTGGATGTAAATATCAGTGTGTCGTCTGGGGGCATACGCAGTAATGAAACGACAGAGCTAATTGACTGCTCGAGTTTCACTTCTGCTTCTGCGTCTTCTTGGGTTCCGGAGGGAAGCACTTGCTGGAGATGGGAGTAAACACACGCTGAGAGGAATGAGACCTTTAGCAGTCTGCAGACGTCCTTACCAGTGAAGGTGCCTATTCGTTTCCTCTTTGCTTTCATTCTTCGTTGAGATGAGCCTGTCACATCCTCTATGCCCAATATCAATCCACCGGTTCGCAATCGGCCACAAAACACCGCGGGCTAGCGCCAGGGAGCCGTTACTCAATTCACATTTTCCACCCAATGGCATTTGAAAACACTTTCGCCAAATCACATTTGAATGTGTGTGGGTGCGCGTGCAGCTTATGTGTGTGCATGTGTGTCCCAGTCCTCAAGTCCACACCATTTTCAGACACAAGTGCCACAGTCGCCACGTACTTGGTCAAACATTCAAACTTGATTCTTTAAGTCTATTTATTTATATACTGTTGTTATTATTGTTTTCCCATTACTCCCTGTAGCCCCAGGCAAATGGAGATCATTTCAGACACGTCCAGTTGACGATGGAGTGTCAGCTCACTTGCCTCAGGGAAAGGGGAAGAATGTGAACTTCAGCACCACGGACAGCACCTGGGATTTAACTACTGCGCAGGCACACAGCAGCAAAGAGACGAACAGCTTTGAACGCGCCATAATCCGGCAGAATAATTTATTAAGTTGCGGCAGCTCTGCAAAGCGCTCTGATAAATGGTACAAGGCACACTGAACTGTTATCAAAAGAGGAGAGAGGAAGAAAAAAAAGAGAGATAGAGAGAGAGAGAGAGAGAGATGCCAGTAGAGAAAAGAAAAGGGAAAACATTGTGGAGCCATCATCCAATCTGTCCAGGGAGAAGACGAGAGCAGGTGTCTTGCCTCTTCTTCCATTACTACAGCTATGTGGGAATTAGATTTATATAAAACCTCATAAAAAAAGCACCCTATTTTTTTCCTTAAAAAAGCTGCCCAGTGGTGGCGGAGATTGGATGGGGAAATGCGGTCTAAAGACGGTAAACAATTTTTAGCTTCCGTGGATGCTTGGCAGGGGCAGCCAGCAAGATAAAGGTGATTTACCGGGAGGAGAGGCTCACAGTGCCGGCGCGCCAGGGACTGAATGAAACGGTAAACAGCCGGCTGGAGGGACGCTTACTTATTCAACTGAGTCATTACATCCATAGTGCTATCTTTCCATCTCTCCCCCTCCTTTGCTTGCTCACTCACTCACTCCTTTCCTGCGTGATGTCACATCCAGGCTCGGACCTGTCCACCTCTCACTCATTTATTCACTTTCCCATGTCTCTTCCTCCCTCTCTCTCTTTCTCTGATTCACATATCCCCCCATTTTTTCTCTTTCCCTCAGCCATCCATGTCCTTCACAAACACTGACATCTGTCTTTCTCTCCTCTTGTCATTGCCTCAGCGGCCATCTCTCTCCTGGCCTATACACTCCCACCCTGTCCCCCACTGCGTCACTGCGTTGCTCTCTCATTGTGTTCCTCCACTGTCCTTTCCTCTCCCTCTCTATCCCTCCCTCCCTGCCTCCTCTCCATTCTTTATGAAGTTCTAGTGTGCTGGAGGTTTGCTTTATGGCTCATTGCTGGGAGGAGGCATGTCTCTGGATGTTCATCCTCACCTGCTCTCCTCCTCCTCCCTTTGCTGGGAGGTTGGTCAGTCCTACTGGACAGGAGATGGGATCAAGGCATCACTATGGCACCTGGACGAAACTTAATCAAGCTGACAAGCTGAGGATGGAGAAGAGAGGGAGAGATGAAGAGAGAGAGAGAGTATGTGTGTGTGTGTGTGTGAGAGAGAGGAGGGGGTGGGGGCGGTGGTGTTAGAGGGTGTGGGTAATGGGGGTCAATGAACAAGCATAATTACCTTACTTGGGGGGAAAGGGAAAAAGGGAGAGAAAAAGGAAAAGTAGGTAGAGAGAGGGGTAGAGGAAGGGAGAGAAACAGGGATGGAGGTGAAGGGGTGGGGGTAGGTGAACACACACACACTCACACACTTTTCATGAAAATGAAAAGAAAATACCACACATGCATGCACACACATACAGACTTCCTAAGGACGTCCTAATTTCATCTGAAATTAAATGCTCTATAAACACCCCCACGCTGACATGTTTAAAACAGTGGCATATGAGCCACATTGCCCCACAAGGTCAGGGCCGACACAGCTGCAGTTGACTTTCACTACATTTCCCAGAAGGCTTTTATTCTCAGGCAGGAGGGGCAGAGGTCACCTCCATGGGCCCACAGGAGGCATGGTTATTTTTCACCACCGTAAGTTACAGGGAAATGGAAATAGCAGGAGAGTTCACTCACAGATCTGGCACACACACACACAATGCGCATACAGGTACACGTTTACCCACACATATGTGTACACTCAGAAAGGTCACACACAAACACACACACCATTGACACACAGACACAGATGCATATGCACACACACACACACACACACACACACACATCCACCCACTGCATCTGGAGATGTTCCATTTCCCAGACTCCTTCTCTTAAGTGTGAGAAACAGACACCCCCTGATGTTCTCCTCTTCTCTCGGCAGCCTGCCTTCAGAGCACCACTGCTTCTCCAGTCTGCTGAAAGAGAAGCACATCCTAGGGTGCGCTGCAGCCTTGGAAGACTGGGATGACTGTTATGTCTACTTTCTCTGGTCTCACTATTCCTCAATTCATTTAAAGGGGGAGGAGGAGGGCTCACTTCATCTCTTTATATAATTCTGGGTGAAGAAATCAGAGAAGAAAGCACAGAGGAGCCATGAGTGAGTGAGTGTGAGAGAGGGAGAGAGAGAAGGGGGGTAGGAGGAGGCCATAGCTTAGTGAGTGATGGAAAGAAAAAGAGATGTGAGAGGGGATGGGGAGTGTGTGAAGGGGTGTAAGGAGGAGGAGGAACAGGGGGTAAAGAGAGAGAGAGAGACCCCCGTGGAGATCCTATGACTCTTAAGTGTATGTAGAGGGGAAAAAAGGCTGAATGAATCTCAGCACCCTGTCTGTGGCTTTTAATATCAGCAGGGTCTGCTTTATGCAGAGCTTATTTTCCCCCTGTTCTCTCAAGTTTGGTGCAGACAGACTTCCAGGACCCCCGCCTCTCTCTCCCGCTCTCTCTCTCTGTATGAACTAGGGACAGTGAATTTATGCATTTAGAAGCACACGCTGGTGTATTCAGATTGCGACGGTAAATTGCAGACATATTTGAACAGAACTATGGCTTGAATTAGTCGTTGGCATTTGGAAGAGAGCTTAATGCACTAAGAAATGCATTAAAATCAGAGGATACTTTTGCCTGGTCATATAACAGGTGTCCGGGTAGTTGAACAAAAATTACTCTTAGTGTCCATCTCTGGAAGGAGCAAACCAACTGACCCGGGCCCTAAGCAAGTGATTTGTTCCTCCGTGCACATTTGCGCGCTTCGAAGACGTGCGTCATTGACGCGTGGTCCCAACACGAAACCCCCCACGGGAGCATGTCACGGCCTTTAGTCCTAAACACACACACACACACACACACAAACTTCCCAAGCCAGGAAGTAAGACGTGATAATAAAATATGCACAGCAGATCCATTAGACAGACGGTGGGAACACCATCATTTATTTGTGCTGATAGATGAAAAAGGGGAGAATGGAGGAGGAGAGGAGATTCAGAGACAGAAAGAGAAAGAACGAGAGGAGAAGAAGCAAAGAGCGAAAAGATTGATTGGAGACGACAGAGAGGGGATTGGGCGGCACAGGCGGAGGGAGATGGGGACTAGGTGCGGGGGATTTGAGGGCAGAGCAGACTGACATTTTACACCTGACAAACATCCAACAATCAGCACTTGCTGCCACCACTGCATCAGCCCCACCAGACCACACCACCACACCCCAGCAAGCTGCATTATCGATGAGCTGAGAATTTGCCCCATGAAAAGAAAATGGAAATGTCAACCTTTTCATCTCCGATGTTAAACCGACTTAAAATATTACTCCTCATATCGCCTCTCTCTCTCTCTCTCTCTTTTTTCTCTCTCTCTCTCTCTCTCTGTGTGACCTGGTCCTCACTTTGGTTCAGCCACAAATGTACACCATGACAGCATAGATTTACATGGACAATGATTAGAAAGGTGATAGATAAACAGAACCCAATAACAGAGGAAAGCAGTTCAGGTATCCGCTATATCTTGTTGTCTGTCAAAGCTAAACACCAAACACTATGCAAATGGCATAGTGTGCCAGTCAATGCATCCCCATCTGGAACACTTTGAGTAGCCGAAATTAGTGAAAAGGGCAAACAGTCAAGGTCAGGATATTAATTCTGTATGTGTAAATACATAAATGTATGCATCCAGTGCTTGCAAATCACAGAGGATTAAAAACATCTGTTAAATGAGTCATTGTAATTTTAATTGCAATGATTTGCCAAAGGAAACAATTCCGGCATCTTCACATTCCTTTCCCTCGTCCTATTTTTATCTCTTTCTATACTTTACAAAGCTGGTGTGCGTGCCGGTATTTTGAAATTCTGTTGTTTTTTTCTCTCTTTCTTTTGTGTTCTTTTTTTCCAAGACCCAAACCCGCTGTGTATTAACGGGGTGTTTATTGTGTTTCTAAATGGTGGAAATCATTCGCAGGGAGTAATTAACAGAGTCATTTTTCAGGGTAATTGCTGGTTTTGTAAACAGTTTTGATGGGCGGACAGCCAACAGCCACGTGGGAGATGGTGTGATTACTTATTGATTAGCGGTTGGTGGGTTCGGAGGAAGGGGTAGTGTGGGTGGTAGTGTGGGGGTGGTGGGGTCTGGCAGCTCAAGGTGAAGGTCACAGTTCTTAGTCATCACAGGGAGGTGGGGGCCGTTGGACTCTGGACAGCGAGGCATGCAGTGAGAATAAATGTTGAATTAGACGGGCATCTGTCAGTATGAAACAGGTTATGAATATTATATATATCTGTTCTGGGATGCAGACCATCTAGTGGGAGTCAAGTTGCAAACCATCAAGTATTTTAAAAAGACCTCTATTAAGTAAGTAAGTAAATCAGTCAGTACATGCTATATATAAAGCACATATAAACAAAGCTTTCACTGACAAAAGTACTGTAGAAAGTATGTGATGATAAAAAAGGGGGGCAGAAATGACATGAATACCACCAACATTTCAGAAAAATAAACTTTCTCATAAAATGTGTACAAGTGGACCTGTTGTTGTTGTCTATCTCCAGACTTGCAGCTCACAGCTGCAGAGGTACAAAAAATCAAATGAAATAGAATGTCTGCATCAGAGGACGTTCCTGGCATTTACGGTAAGAGGCCGGCTCCTCTCATGTTTGCGGAGCCGTGTGGCCGGGGCAGGGTAGGGCAGGGCAGGGCTGTGAGGTTCCCGGCGCTCCCCAGGAGCTTACCCTCCGACTCCGCTCAGAAGAGCCTCCTTTCAAGTTCCACCGGCGCCCTTGACATTTCCTAAAAGCCCTCGGATCTGGGGGTCAGCCTTTGTAGTGGGGAATGCCCACAGAGAGAAGGGATGGTGGTGGTGGTGGTGGTTGGGGGTGTGGGGGGTCAGAGCGTGAGAGTAATGATGCTATCAAGCCTCTCATCATCGTCTGAGAAACAGGTGTGGGGGAAAGTTTGCTTTACGGCTCAGGACAGACAGCCAATAACATGGCCGGATAGGGGCATAAATCAGAGACTTAATAACAGCATAATGTAGGATCGATATGAAGACAAAATGGAATCTGATGGAGTTGTATTTCTGGTGGTATTGGTGAAAGACGTGGAGGAGGGTGGGGGGTGCAAAGGCCAATGTATCCAGAAAGCGCTGAGAGCAGTCAGTTTGTATCGCATGAGAATAAAAAGATAGCATGGAACATTCAAAACCCTCAAGTCAAGGGAAAACTAAGGTTCTGGCTTTAAAATGAAACCCCCCAAAGTGGCCAAGATAGGGACTCTCTCTTAATGCAAAACAAGTCTAAATAAATAGAGGAATTACATTAAGAGAGGTTTAAGGTGGCAAGGAGCATAAGTCATTGGATTGCAATAAACAGAGACTCATCTGGGATTCCAGTCAACATTTCTATTAAATCACAAGTGAAATAGCTCGCTATGGTGGCTGCATGCAGCAGCATCATTACAGTGTGCAGGAGAGAGTATGGTAATGTGGTCACAGTTGAGACACATCTCTCTCCGGGCACAAAAAAATGTCGGCCCAGAAATATTGCAGCCATGCCACACCGGCGTCAGTGAGGGACAACCAAGCACTATACCTGAGTTTAATTATAATCTTCCTCAGCTGGAAACTAATAAAGCACTGAACTTCTATTGAAGACATTAAACATTTCAATGACAGTCTTGAGGGTCAGATTTTGATGGATGGCATACATGAGAGAGAAAGAGAGGGAGCAAGAAAGAGAGAGAAAGAATGAGAGAGGAGAGATGGAAAGGGAGAGAGAAAGGCACTGGAGCTTTGCAGCACTCACTGCTGTGCTTTGTGGTGATGAGAGGTGTGTAATGACAAACGAGTGCAGAAGCCACAGCATGGGGCCTGGCATGGAGAGAGAGAGAGAGAGAGAGAGGGAGGGAGGGAATAACCACTAGATAGGCAGAGAGAGAGGAAGAAAGAATGAGAGAGAGGGATGGAGGGAGACTTCCTCTTGTTGGGTAAATAAATAAGCAGCACGGCTGTCAGAACGGCTGTGTATTTATCACCTTAATAGCCACCTTGGGGTTGGTTAAATGTTCCAAGGAAACATCAAGGTCATTCCGTTGGCTAAATAACATAATAAACTTTAGTGAATGCCTGATTTGTGTGCTCCTTAATGTTGTGGAAATGACAGAGAGACCAGCTCTGGCTCATTGTGGAGAAGCTATCTAATCAATGCTTCTATCTAGCAAATAAGGTTAAAATTGTTTTGTTCGATCATCTGCCTCTCAAGTATTAAAGTCGGCTGAAAGAATCACGTAATCTTACTCTTGATCTATACAGCAGTTTTTTTGTCTTATAGTTTTTCCTTAACAGCAGGACATCTGGTGCTTTCATCAAGGCAAACAACGAAACGCTGAAGCAATGCACAGACACGCATGGAGGCAACAGCATCCACCAACCTTAACCACCTTAACTATCGTAATTACACACTGGCTGAGTCCAAGCCCAGATGTGGGTCTGAAGAGTATAATTCTGTCTGGGGCTCCGTTGAGAAGGAGATGAGAGGACAAAGAGTGATGCCTGCTTGGCGGGCGACCCTGTCGAGCCCGCTGATCCATGCCGTTCGAACAAGGGGCCGACCAATCACCTCGGGATGGAAATGACAGGCCTGAAAATTGCATCATTCTTTACCATGTCATTAAGCCCGCATCCTGCCATCTTCCCCTCAAGACCGGGGTAGCAGCTCCTGGGGGTAATGTTGCCTTTTTTAACATGCTAGCATCAGAAGCAGAGGATGCTGGGGTGGTAGGGGGTAAATGCATGTCCCCTGTGTGCCATTCAAGGTCTCTCATCAGCCGCATCTGCCCTTTTGACCCGTGTGAGTAGTCACGGAGGCCTGAGGGCCACTCGGCTGGCTGGCGAACGTCCATCCCGGGTAGAATCAATACAAGGTATGTTCACATTTTTAAAATATGAGCGAGTGTAACCATAAAAATGACCTCTGGTTTCATGTGAGATATTTTTAACTGTAATCATTAATGGCAGCACTATCAGCAGAATACAAATGTATTTTCAGTCATATGCCCCCCTCCAAGCTGTTTTCCATCAATGGCCCTTGTCAATATCCATCTGATTTCACTCGTGTAAAAATTGAAGCTATAAATCTGTGGAGGAAAGCCGCGACACAACAACCTGTGTGATTGCCTTTGGCATGCTGTCTCAGAGAATATGGCCAAGGCTTTGACATGCTGTCTCTGAGAATATGACCGAGGCTTTGCGTCAGAAATAAATTAAACTCAATACAACCCTGTGAAATGGTGGTCATAATGTTTTGTTTTTGTCCTTTGTTTTTTTGTTAAGACAGGGCACCGAGGATTTCGCGGATAAAACCTGTGGCATGTGTTCTTTTGGAAAATGAATGGTGGTTTGCTAGCGTTAGTGAGCGCTGTATTGATTTTAGGGTTGTTTGAGTGAAAGGCAGGCAATCAAACAGTAGATGGGCCTCAGAGTTAGTGCTTGGGATCACATGAAAGAGCGCACACTCTGAGCTATGGAGCGACCTTGGGTCTCAACACAGGAAAGGCTGACAGCGTCTGGCGTTTTCATCTTTTTCTGCCTTTCTGTAAATTGCAAGGGTCACCCAGTAAAGGCCACTCTTAGATCTATAGCATTGAGACATCCCACAATGACTAAGAGGTCTTAAATTGTCAGAGTGCTTTTTATTCTTCAGAAATATAGATATGTAAGGGAAAATGGACGACACGTCGTTCAACTATACAAAGTTACATGTAATACACGTTCTAGATGGTAAAACAGTTACCATTCCATCTAGAAAAGTGTATTAATTTAACTTTGTATAGTCAAACGGTGTGAAGTCCATTATCCCGCTGATTCCACTGTTGCCACTTGTGTTGTGTTCATGTCCTGTTATAATGTATATGTTTTAATCTCTAAAAGTGCCTTGTTTGTAGATGTAGAACAGGACAAACTGCCGTTACTAGTTCTAAATGTTAAATGTTTGTTATGGCCAAAGGCCAGTCATTAGTTCCATCTCTCCCGTTGTCAAGCAGGCATATCTCAGGATTCTGATGAACCTTAGCTTTTAAACATCGCTATTTTAGGCTACTTAGCCTAAACTGTCATCCAACTAGCTAAAATCCACGTATGCTACAATGTTGCTATGTTCTGAACAGGCTTGGAATTTCACCGTTCTGGGGGCAAGGCCATTTGGCCTTCAGTTGGGCATATTTGGTGGAGGGCACAAAGGCCACATGTCAGGGCACCAAGGCCAAAGTTACTATACAGTAAAAACTATACAGTAGTAGCATATAAAAATGATCAAAGTTGTATTTAGCCTATTCACTGCAGTAGACCTGCATCACTGTATGAAACATTACAAAAACATAAACATGACATATTACATAGAACTGTAAATCATCTGATCATCTAATAATTACAGATATCTAGGCTATTTTATATTTGGCCTGCTATGAAATCATGTATTGAATAATTTAAGCACAGCTCAGCTTTAAGAAACTCAAATAGCCTAGATGCATGCTTAGCATTTTGTGATCATTAAGGCCACTTTCACAAACTCTTAGTCAGCTGTCCTCTGATTTACCAATATCTAGGCGATATTTGTAACATTTATTTTGTATTTGGCCCGTTATGAAATCATGTGGAACAATTTAACCACATTGTAAAACTTAAAGCCCAAATTTGGAGACATCCATGCATGTCGAAATTTACTGCAAATTCAAAACTGGATTACTCTGAACGCTAACTGTACAGGGACTGCTTTACACCTTTGTGTTCGTAAAGTCTGCTGTTTATTCTGATATATGGTTTGTCATGTGTTAAAAGAAGGGTTCGTGAAGTATAAGAGATGAATGGGTAGGGAGATCATGGACGCAAAACCTTCAGTAGAATGTATGATTAAATTGAACTATATTATTTACTTCTCGCGAACCGTTCAACAAAGCTGCTAACATCGCTTAAAAAGCTGAAAAAAGCTCTTTCATGTGATACTTGTGATGTCTGTGTGATGATGAGTAGGCTACTTCGCAAGAAGTTCAACTGAGAAGAATGGGTGAATTTGGACACACTTTCTTTCTTGCGCTGTCAGGCCACAGGCTAAATAAAAATCGCTAAGAAAGCAAAGCAGAATATTGAAATGAGGGGGGCACCAAGACCACTGTGGCCTGTAAACCTCTGATTTTCAAAGGGGCATCACGGCCAACGCAAGGGGCTACAACGGCCATGGCCAAATTCCTACCCTGGTTCTGAATGTCTTTTACAGCTTGGATGCAACGTGACAGTTCATTTAAACTTAACGAGTTCGGCAAATTAATATACAAGTGTGATATGGCCAGCAAATTGGATCTACTTCATAGGTGTGCAAATAACATACGGTTAATACACATTCTAAATTATGCAGGACAATGGGAAATTCAACAAAGCAGTGGAATAAAAAGAAAATAAAGCACAAACTTTACAGGAACTTAAACCCGTTGTCCAGAGAGAGATGCCAGAGGATACAAGCATTAACCCAAGTGCACAGACATTATCCACGGCTGAGTCATTAACACAAGTTTCACTTTTATTAAAGAGTTATAATGTAATTGCACTGAGGTCTCCCCTGTCACTTTCCCCAGTCACTTTAAAATTCATACAAAAATATGAAATCACAAATGAACCCTTGGCCTTTTGCATATTTTTTTCCATGAAGGGCACTGACGAAACTCACTTCCTGTGGAAAAAAAGAGACCCCCCCCATACATAACTCACACACACACACACACACATGCATACACATACACCCCACTCCTGCCTTCAGTGTGTTTGGCCTGTGGCTTGGGTGTCTTAGCTAAAGATTTATTACCTTTCTCCCATCCCTTTGGCTCCTAAAAAATGGCTATTTAAAAATAAATGTTAAACAGTCAAGGTTCTAACTTTGCAAGGAAACTGCATTAACCTTGTGGCCTTCAGAACTGCTCTCACCTTGTGTGTGTGTGCATGTGTTTCTGTGTGTGTGTGTGTGTGTGTGTGTGTGCTGCTGCGAGGGAACCTGAAGCAGGGGTCTCACACACTCCACGGACACGCTACAGTGCCCATAACAGTGGCAGAGAAATCCCTGTGGGCTGTATCAAGTGAAAAGGCCAAAAGGATCATAAGTGATGAGGCATGGTATTAGAGCCCATATACACCACCGGTGTTGGCTAAAGGCTGTATTCCGGCAAAGAGCCAGATTTGAACAGCAGCACACAGTGGCCCCTGGCACCCACTAAAACATTTACAGCAAGTGTCCATGATAACAAAAGGGAGACTCTGCATGTTTTAGTCCACTGAATTAACTAGCATTATTGAAAATCTCCCAAGCCATCAACCATGCTGGTGAGGACTATGCAGGTCAAGGTGGTCAATTCCCCTGTTAACACTGAATAAAGAACCTTATGGCTGCCAACCAATCCTTCATACAATTTCTAAATACAGCCTGCTGGAAGAATACATTCCAGTCATGTATTCTTTATTGGAAATATTTACATTGTTGCATTTGCCATTGTACAAGACAATATTCATTTGTACAGAACTTGGAGAATGAAACGACTCATTTCTACAAGACCTTTGTGGCAGCTATGTCCAGTGGTACACATCTGCCTCTTCCTTTTGTTGAAGGCCTTTCAAAAAGACATTTTACTATGGCTAACCCACATCGTGATGACATCCACAGTGGAAACAGACAAAAGGAAGGAAAAAAAAAACATGTTTAATGCCCTTTGCATAATGGCACATAATATATTATCAAACAGCAAGCAGGAATAAATACATGTGATTAGAGATGTGCTGAATATATTATGTGGTGTTTACTAATTTGACAAATGGTAAGGACCTCAGAAGCCCAGGGGCTGTGAACCTGTTTCATGTTCCACTATGCTATATTTGCAGGCCCGTCGCTAGAAGACAAGCAAACCAAGCAATTGCTTGGGGCCCTGAGTTGGCCAGGGGCCCCAAGACAACGACTGGTTAAGAATAAAATGCAACGACAAACTGTGAGCGCCCCTTTGATAGTCAATGCAGTAAAGTGCAACGACACTGTTACCGGCAATACCGGGATCCCCCTCAAGGGGGCCCCTCTCAGTAGTAGTTGCTGACAGCAGCCGGCCAGCCAGGTTCGTGATCTCTGCTGCCGCAAAAATATAAAACCTCGGCAGTCATAATGAAGCGGAGTTAAACGTCCCACATACTCGACGCACCCGACCAGTAGCGCGACAATGTGATCGCCACAGAAGCCAGAACTATTTATACTGCTGCTATGGTGGTCGCAAACACTAGTTGCAATATTCTCCTGAACAGAGGTGTTGCTGTTGTGAAAAGACTAACATTAACTACTTACACAGCAGAAGAAGCTGCAGTAAGAAACACCAGTAGCTAGCCTCTGTGATGGTACTTCAGACTTTGGTTGCTACTATTCACAACTACCATCATCATTATCATGTAGTTTCCAAGGTGTGTGCACAGGTAGATAGATAGATAGATGGATATATAGATAGGTACTTGAGTCATCCCGAGGGAAATTTTAATAATTTAAACAGTTTAGTTAGCTGGCTAGCTAGCTAGCAGCTGGCTGAGTTTGTGTAATTTCCTGAAGTGGAAAGAGATTTTGTTCAGGCCTTAATAGATATCTTTTGTTTGAAAATAAATCGTTTCTATTCTTTCCTCTTAATTCCATGTGTTGCAACTCTCACTGGTAACTTTGTTAACTTATTCAGCAAACTATTAAAAATTCACCACTGTAACAAAACACTGCAACTCGCTTTGCCCTCGAACCAGTCCATCTTCCTGTTTCCGCCTTTGTCGCTACGCCTGAAAAAAATGAGTGGTGCGCTACCTCACGCTACACGGCCAAAACCCTGGCGCGCCAGAGAGATCTACGTCATTTTGACGTCACATTGTCGCGCTACCGGTCGGGTGCGTCAGGTATGTAGAAGCCATTATGCATCCGGATGCCAGAAAAGAAAGAAGAGAAAGGAAGAGGATGACAAGTAAAAACAAGATAGTGGTAAGTGATAAATTACACTGGATAAAATATCTCTACTTGTCTTGTACAAATGGTGTAATGTCGCAGCAGGAAGGCTAGCCTAGCAAAGAATGTTTATGTTGCTGCTTGCTGCTTGTAACAAACTAGAACAGTTAGCGCAACTTTTTTTCCGAACGGACGGAATATGGTTACATACTGTAATATGTTTATTAACGGGATAAGGAAGACGGAGATCTGTTCCAGAATCACTGTTTATCATATTTAATGACATAACATTGCTAATGTTAAATCTTTGTAATAGGTTTTGATGAAAGTGGCATAGCTTCTCTGCTATACTAACTATTCGACCGTGATAATCTATTTACCAAATGGAGGTCAGGAAAACCACACGAGAAATTCCGTGCATCAAAGCAGACTGGAACATTCATGTCTAGCAGTATTCATGCACTCCAGCTGTTTACTGTCTTTAAAGCACCAGGTGCGTCTGTCTTACTTCTCAAACAGCAGAATGCTTAAATGCTTTGTTAAGCTACAAGTAGGCCTAGGTCTAGGTCAAAACATTAGCTTGGGATGTTTTTACAGTAAGCATTGGTAGTTGTGAAAGCAGCTGCATCCCTTCTAAATATCAAAATATGGAAATGCTAACATATCTTTTCTTTCTCCCTCAAGGTGCTTTCCTTAAATTTCTCAGCCCTCAGGCTCTTCCTAAGGATACCTCCACTGATGAAGGTAGAGTGAATTTCTCTCACTGAGCTGAGCTGTTAATGACCTTTTCCATTATGCTAGTGAAATGGTCAAACGTACTTCACAGGTAATTTCAGATTTTTTTCAGTTATTTTCCCAGGTACACCATCAACTTCATCCTCCATTCATGAGGAAGAAGCTGACATTGGATTTTATGGTATGGTGGTGTTTTTGCAAATGTTCAAAATGTTCAAAACTAATGCACTGTCAGACACCAAACAGGACGAGGACCACAAAAAGCCGCCACGCTAGAATGTTTATTTAAGGGTTGGGGGTTACAGGGGTTCCGAGTTCCAAGAGTCATGTGTGTGTTCCCCAATAGCCGAAAGCAGCAATGGCAGGAGCTGGATGATCCAGGAAGTCCTGGGGAAACACACACACACACAACAGCAATTGAAACGAAGCAGCAGTACAGTCAAGGGCTAGGCTGTATCAGAAGAGAGACGGAAGGCAGGTCAAGATTACCGGGCTGGAGATCAAAGAGGTAGTCGAGCTGGTCTGGGTTCACAGGCAAAGAGTCAGAGTCGCTTTTCCAAGACAGGCAGGTAACTGGTGCGGGTTTGCAGACGATCTGACAATGTGGACTGAAAAGCAAGGCTTTAAATACAGGGCATGATGAGTGGTGAATGCAGTGCAGCTGGTAGGTAAACGAGGGTGAGGCAGGGCAGAGCAGGAACAGGTGGAGGTCATCAGGCTTTAATCAGCGCGGTTACCAGGCAGATAGAGAGCTCATGACAGAACCCCTAAGGGACGGCCCCAGAAGTCCCTAAGAGTGACACCACGCCGGGAGGGCGGAGGGGAGCCGGTGGGGCTAGAATTCCTCCGAGCGGTCCGAGTGAACATCCTCATCCTCGGAGGGAGCTGGAGGGTCGACAGAAGACGGACAGGTACCGGTGACAGGGTCAGGGTCAGGCACAGGACAGGAAGCCGGGCGGGCAGGACGGGTTAGGGGACCCTCTGGGCGGCCCCCACGGATTGCAGGTTGATCAGGATGCAGACGGTGGAAGTCGGCGATGAGTGTCCGTCCACAATCCGACTGGCTGGCACCCAGGTTCTCTCCCCTCAGGTCCATAGCCCTCCCAGTTGACGAGATACTGGAGGCCCCTACCTGCCTGGACCGGCAGGCGCCGAACGGTGTACACCAGCCCACCGGGCCAACGCGAGGAGGAGGAGGAGGGAGGAAGCGGCACGGGGACCAGCGGGCTTTCATGCGTCGGCTTGACTTTCGAAACATGGAAAGTAGGGTGCACCCTCATGGAGGTTGGCAACTGAGCCGGACTGCGGTTGGGCTGATGACCCTCTGGATAGGGAACGGGCCGAGGAATCGAGGTGCCAGTTTACGCCATTCCACCCGCAGTGGGAGATCCTTGGCTGACAGCCACACCTTCCTGGCCAACACGGTAGGCGGGTGCCGGGCGATCTTCGGCGGTTAGCCCCAGTGGCATAGCTGACAGCTGACTTGAGTAGCGGGCACGAGCTTGACCAGGTACGACGGCAACGGGCGGCATAGGCGAGGGCAGACGGGCAGGACACATCTCCCTCCTGGCTGGGGAACAGGGGGCTGGTAGCCATACACACACTGGAAAGGTGACATACCAGTGGCAGAGCAGGTGAGGGAGTTGTGAGCATACTCTATCCACGCCAGTTGTTGTGCCCAAGCCTGGGGTTTATGAAACCATGCACCGCAGAGCCTTCTCCAGCTCCTGGTTTGCCCGCCGGATTGACCATTGGACTGGGGTGGAAACCCAGAGGTGAGACTCACTGTGGCCCTAGAAGGCAGCAGAACTCCTTCCAGAATGTGGAGGTGAATTGCGGACCTCGGTCAGAGACAACATCCCTGGGCAGCCCGTGTAGACGGAAGACATGATCAAGAACAGCCTGGGCAGTCCTCTGGCAGATGGCAGTTTAGGGAGGGGAATGAAGTGTGCCATCTTGCTGAACCGGTCAACCACAGTGAGAATGACGGTGATGGTGATGGTGGGAGGCCAGTTACAAAGTCCAAGGAGACGTGGGACCAGGGTCGTGGGGCACAGGCAAGGGCTGGAGTAAACCAGCGGGGGCCGTGGGAGGACTTGTTCTGATTGCAGGTGGGGCAGGCATGGACCGACTCCACTGACATCCCTTCTCAAAGCAGACCACCAGAAGCTGGGCAAGGAGATGGCAGGTGCGGGCGGAGCCCGGTGGCAGGCAAGGCGGGAGTTGTGTCCCTACTGTATGACCCGGGACCTCAAATTCTCTGGGACAAAAGAGACGACCGCCTGGGCATGCACTGGGACTGGGATGGTCACGGAGGGCCTCCTGAATTTCCTCCTCGATATCCCAGGTCAGGGCAGCTACGACGCAGGGATCGGGCAGAATTGATGGGGTTCCTGGGAAGGGCGCCATCCTTATGAAACTGGACGGGAGAGAGCGTCCGGCTTGGTGTTCCGGAGAACCTGGGCGGTATGACAGGGTGAAGTTGAATCTGGTGAAAAACAAGGCCCAGCGGGACTGTCTGGGGTTAAGACGCTTGGCGTATGGATGTATTCGAGGTTTTTGTGATCGGGTCCAGACCAGAACGGAACTGTGGACCCCTCCAGCCAGTGACGCCACCCTCCAGGGCAAGCTTGACTGCCAACAGCTCGCGGTCTCCAACATCATAATTGTGCTCTGCAGGTGAAAGCCGGGCGAGAGAAAATGCACAGGGTGCAACTTGTTGTCCTCCTCTGCCCGTTGAGAGAGTATGGCCCCGACTCCCACGTCCGAGGCATCCACCTCGACAACGAACTGCCGGTCTGAATCCGCATCTGGAGGATGGGGGCAGTGGTGAACCGGCCTTGAGGGTATGAAAGGCTGTGTTGGCCTCTGGGGTCCAGGAAAAGGGGTGTTTGATGCTGGTCAGAGCTGTGAGGGGAGCGGTGACGAGCTGTAGTTCGGATGAATCTCCGGTAGAAATTGGCAAACCCGAGGAATTGCTGCAACTTCTTCCTATTCCCTGAACTGGCCAGGAGGTAACTGCCGAGACCTTTGCGGGTCCATCTGGATATTGCCTTCAGCGACAATGTATCCCAGGAACGACACAGTCTGAGGCGTGGAACTTCGCATTTCTCCGCTTTGACATAAAGGGAGTTCTCCAGGAGCCGTTGAAGAACCAGCTGGACATGACGAGTGTGTGTTCGGACAGAGTTCTGGAGAAAATTAAGATGTCGTCCAGGTACCACCGAAGGCAATTTATTCAGCATGTCCCGCAGCACATCATTCACCAGCGCCTGGAATACCGCTGGGGCGCAGAGGCCAAATGGCATTACCAGGTACTCATAATGGCCGGTGTGGGTGTTGAATGCAGTCTTCCACTCGTCACCCTCCCTTACTCGGACTAGGTGGTAAGCATTTCTAAGGTCCAGTTTGGTGAAAATAGTGGATCCCTGGAGCAACTCAAAAGCAGTGAGTAAAGGCAGAGGGTACCGGTTCTTCTCTGTGACATCGTTCAGACCTCGATAATCAATGCAGGGGCTTAGAACCATCTTTTCTTTCCCACAAAGAAGAACCCGCACCAGCTGGCGAGGAAGACGGGATGATGAGTCCAGCTGCCAGGGAGTCCCTGATGTAATCCTCTCCATAGTTTTCTTTCAGGGAGGGATAGTGAGTAGAGGTGACCTTTGGGTGGAGCAGTCCCAGGGAGGAGATCAATGGCACAGTCGCATGGACCCGGTGTGGGGCAGAGATGTGGCTTTGGTCTTGTTGAACACCTCTCTCGAGGCCATGGTAACATTTAGGACATTAGAAATGTCGGGCAGTGCTGGGGGTACTGAGCCGGGGACAGCAGGCAGCACGCAAACAGGTCAGGTGGCAGGCATTTCCCCACTCTTTCACAGTTCGGAGGCCCAATCGAGGTGAGGATTGTGGAGACGGAGCCAAGGTAGCAGCCCAGGATTAGGGGTTGGCCTGGGGAGCTGAGCAGGAGGAAGCGGATGGTCTCGGTGGTTTCCTGACACCATCATTGAGATGGGGCTGTGATGCTGGTAACTGTACCACCACGGGACCGTCCAGGGCCCGGGCTGGAACAGGAGTGGACAAGCGTGGGCTTTCCAAGCCCAGCTGACGAGCAAGTCCTGTGTCAATAATGTTTGCTTCTCGCCAGAGTCCACCAGGGCTGCCAGGGTGTGGGTGGAATCAGACAGGTAGACAGACTTGGATGAGGGTTTACGGCTGATGGAGGGCGGAATGTTCATTGAGCTCATCCGATTTCCTCCTACATCTGGTGAGCTCCGCCTTTTGCTGGACAGGTGGCGACTTCGATGACCATCACCACCACAGTACAGGCACAAGTTGGAGGTGATGCGTGCGCTGTTGCTCTGCAGGGTTAGGGGGCGCCGCCCGATCTCCATCCCGGTTCAGACTGGTCCGGCTGGTTAGACGGTGTGGCAGGTGCGGACAGAAGGGCAGTTGGGACACTCCGTGTGCTGGTGGATGGACTCTGGCGCCCTCTCTCGGCGACGGACCTGGATCCCGCGGTCGTCACGGACAGCCAGAGCAATGGCTTCATCAAGAGTGGGGGGTTGATCATGGGAAACCAGCTCGTCCTTTATGTAGTCCGTCAGGCTGTGGAGGAAGGCATCCACCAATGCTTCCATGTTCCAGGAGCTCCGACTTGCCACAGTTCGGAAGTCAATGGAGTAATCCGCAACAGTCCTTCTGCCTTGGCGAATACTCATCAGGGTCCGAGATGCCTCGGCTGTGGTGGATTCCAAATCGAATACCTTGAGCATCTCCTCTGCGAATAGGTTGAAGGTTGCACATGCTGGGGTCTGGCGCTCGAACTCCGCCGTTCCCCAGAGTCGAGCTCGGCCCGTCCAGGTGAGTGATCACGCAACCCACCCTCGCCCCTTCAGTGGCAAAAGTCCTGGGTTGCAGGGTAAACTGGACACGGCAGCTCGTCCAGGAACGCCCGCACCTGGGTTGGGTCGCCGCTGAACCGCTCTGGGTTGCCGATCCTGGGTTCTGGGGCTCCGCAGCCAATGCAGCAGTGGACTGGGCAGGAGACTTCGGGTGCTGGGCGGTGAGCAGGCTGGCTGGGGCTGGGCCGGTGGGAGCAGGCAGAGGAGAAAGGTTGGTGAGAAGTTGAATGACCATTGCAAGTTGTTGCTGTTGCTGCTGGAACTGCTGAAGCTGTTGGTAGGCGGCTTGAAGTAGGGAGGCAGTGTCAGCAGTGTTGGCGGCTTGCCTCTCTCTCAGTCTCTTCCAGGCGTTGCATGGCGGTGGGTGGTTCTGGTTCGCCGGTTTCCATGCTGGTTCGACCGTCGCTGGGTCCATGTTTGGTCAGATCGTACTGTCAGACACCAAACAGGACGAGGACCACAAAAGCGCCACGTTAGAATGTTTATTTAAGGGTTGGGGTTACAGGGGTTCCGGGAGTTCAAGAGTCTGCGTGTGTGTGTTCCCCAATAGCCGAGCAGCAATGGCAGGAGCTGGATGATCCAGGAAGTCCTGGGGAAACACACACACAACAACAGCAATTGAAACGAAGCAGCAGTACAGTCAAGGGCTAGGCTGTATTCGTAGAAGAAGAGAGACGGAAGGCAGGTCAAGATTACCGGGCTGGAGATCAAAGAGGTAGTCGAGCGGGTCTGGGTTCACAGGCAAAGAGTCAGAGTCGTTTTCCAAGACAGGCAGGTAACTGGTGCGGGTTTGCAGACGATCTGACAAATGTGGACTGAAAAGCAAGGCTTTAAATACAGGGCATGATGAGTGGTGAATGCAGTGCAGCTGGTAGGTAAACGAGGGTGAGGCAGGGCAGAGCAGGAACAGGTGGGAGGTCATCAGGCTTTAATCAGCTGTTACCAGGCAGAGAGAGCTCATGACATGCACAGTATATATATGCAACAGCAGTATTTGCACTGTCAACATTTTTTATTTATATAAAGTGTGGGTGAACTTAACTGTATGGCTATGCTGTGGTTCTTGTAGGCTTTGTGTGCGGTTGGGGGGGGGGGCTCCATGTCCATTTTGCTTGGGGCCCCCAAATTCCTTGAAACTGTATATTTGACTCCTAACCCTTTTAACCCTGGACAGCCGTGGCCCACTGGTTAGCACTCTGGACTTGTAACCAGAGGGTTGCCGGTTCGAGCCCCGACCAGTGGGCCGCGGCTGAAGTGCCCTTGAGCAAGGCACCTAACCCTCGCTGCTCCCCTCGCCGCCCGTTGTAGCAGGCAGCTCACTGCGCCGGGATTAGTGTGTGCTTCACCTCACTGTGTGTTCACTGTGTGCTGTTTGTGTTTCACTAATTCACCGATTGGGTTAAATGCAGAGACCAAATTTCCCTCACGGGATCAAAAAAGTATATATACTTATACTTAAAAAGGGCTGTTAAATTTCATGTGACAGATTATAGGGCCACACCACTATGCCACTTTGCCAATTTAAATGTAATTTAGGATGTGAGAGCTGGTTCAGGATCAAAGATACATGTAATCTACAGGAAAACTACTTTTTTAAAATTATTATTAAAATATTTAACATCAGAGCCAGTTTAAAACAGAGCAGCGGCTAATATTGTGCTGTTCTCTTGGGCCTCATTTACACATCAAACATATTTTTGTTTTGTGCTGACTGAGTTACCAATATGTTCTTGGTCTTACTTTATTTTATAAGAGAACCTTCCCTAAATGAGTCAACATTTATGCATTACAGTAGTTGAATCTGCTGTTAGTGAAAAGCTTTTGAACATGGGATCTGGGATAAAAAAAAAAAAAACACCAAGGGTTTATTAAGCAAAAATGCATCTTCTAAAAGGCTACCTGTTTGGAAAATACAATGAGTGGCAGGGTTTAGTCAAAAGGGTATACTGTAAGAATCCCTTGCAGCGCCTTTAATACTCCAAGAAATATTAGAGAGAATGTAACAAATCAAAGATTTTTTAAATCACTTCATTAATTGAAGTGTCCTTGATATGTCATTTTTTTACATCATGTTGGCATGATTATCCCCACGCTGGCATGGTCATGATGTTATGTTATATTAATGTTCTCCCGAATGTAATGTTTCAGCAGGAACGTTGCTGAGGGTTTCAAACTCCACTGTTTCTTGACGCAGCATACAATCACCCAAACCAAGCAAACTTGAATAGGAAAAGCAAAAATGGGTAATATTCTTTGAAATATTCTTCGCCCTCACTGCTGTGGTGGCATATTATTATGACAGCCGCACAGCGAAGCGGTGGTCATATAGGATCATTAGGTCTTTTTTTTTTCTTTCTTTTTCGCATGGCCAAATTTCCGTCAAGGATTCCCGGGACACTGAAAGACCGGGGTACACGAAACTTGGTGGACATGTGCATAAACAGATACACACGCACACACATACATTCACAGTAATCATACGTATGACACATACTCACACAGTAGACATATGTACGCATGCATGCACATGCACAAACACAGGCACATACGCAGGCACACACACAAGCATGCACACACACACACACACACACATAAACAGGCAAGATGGGGGTGGCGTTGTATAAAATGAATTTTACATGTGAAATCTATGAACTAATCATGTTTTGGTACTTGTTGTCTAGCAGATACCAGTGAGAATTGAGTGTGGATAATGCAATTTAGTGAGACAAAATCATATATGCCTTTCAGCATGATTTATTTTTGTGGGGAAAATATGCTGGACTGGGCGGCGGTCATATTTTGTACCGCTCTGCGGTACATCTAGTTTAACTTTGTAGCTTTGTCGGTTTCATCATCAATTGTGCGTGTGTTTGTACTGTAAGCAATGCACTCATGTAATGTAATGAGTTCTGCCATATCACATTTGCAATAATAATCTAGTTTAAGGTAAAAAAAAATGTTCACAACTTCAAACTTACACAACTCCCATCTCCACTATAGTAGCTTCATACTAGCTACTATAATACCTTTTTCCTCACAGAAAAAATATGTTGAACAACATGTGTCAACATTACATGTTCACAGACATACATACAAATATCCCTTATTCAACAGCCACACCCCAGTCATATGCCAATATGTTTTATGTTCTATATTTTCACTTAGATTGTTGGAGGATACCGTGTTCTAAGGGGACCATGCCAATCCTGGCAAACACACAGAGAGAAATGTGAGTCCCTTTTGTGAAGAGGTCCTATTAAGGTGAGAGCAGCCTAGCAACAGTCAGTCGGGGACAGACACATATTGTCCTTAGGTTTGGTGCTGGTTATTTTGGCCTTGTTAGCCCATACTAAGAGCTGGACGTGGCATGCCACTACCCCGTCCCCCCGTCCATCAGCTGATTATGCCATAGACTGAAAAAAAGCGCCCAAGCTGGGCCTTTGAAATACTCCGAAAGAAAATTAGAAAAATCATTTGTTTGTGCGGGTTTCTGGAGGGAATGTCAGTGTTCTTCAGAGCAAAGGGTTTTCTTAAATTACACATATAGAATCAAAATAAAGGTGTGTGTGTGTAAAGAAAAGAAACAGAAAGGAAAAAAGCGAAAAGTCTGGATTTTCAAAATATACTGTGCATTAGTATGAAGGCAGAGTTCTGAAAGAGATGAAGAAAGTGATGCAGACAAAGAGAGATGAGGGGTAGAGAGGATGAGGAAGAGGGTGTCATGTTCCCCATCTCGCAAGGATGTGACATTACCTGTGTGTAGCTCCTCTCAGAAGGCAGGCATATGGAGAATAGCCTAAGGGAAGCTGTTCAGTGAGCTCTCTCACTCATACACACTCACACACACATACACACACAATGCATGCACACAACCATGTACACACACACACACACACACACACACACACACACACACACAATGCATGCACACAACCATGGACACACACACACACTCACACACACAAACACACACATACAGAGAGAGAGAGCAACTTGCAAATTTACCCAAGGTCTCTTTCAACTGTGCATAAGCAACAGCCTAGGTTCACTCCATGTCTGACTATTTATTTATACATGTGTGTTCCTCTTCCCGCCTGCTCCTAATTTGTTGAAATCTCTTATGCTTCAGACCGACTCTGTGGTGAAAAGCAAAAGATGTTTTAGCGAATGAATAAAACATTACATGGGGCTCTGTCTGTGCTTTGTTCTCTGTGTGTATGTGCTTATGTGAGTCTGTGTGTGTGTGTGTGTGTGTGTGTGTGTTGTGTGTGTGTTTCAGGGTATGCATTCCTTTTCCTTTCCGCTTTCTTTTGCTCTTTTTTTTCTGAGAGTTTGGGGAGTAGCTATTTGTGTTGTGTTTTTGATTTAACATGAACCTGGAGCCAGTTGGGGGAATCACATTTGCCATCCTGGCGCAGATCAGAATTAATTTATGGCAACAAAACTCCTTCAGTGTGCACTCCCATGAATGTCTTATTTAACCTGGGCATGGCCTCGACTGCAGGGTGAACCCCAGGGCTCTGCTCCAGTCACTGAAACAAATGTGATCGTGTTTTCTATCACTCGTTTTCATGTCGACAGTTTAGCACACTGCAAACCAGGTTTACCCCAAATCCTACAAATCAAATATCTCTACACAGTCCCTGACTGGGTTAGCCAGTTTTTTTATCGTGCCATTAACAAGCTCTGGTGTGGTTTTAAAAAAAAAAAGAAATGTCTCAAATCACGAGGCTCAACATCAATGGAATGAGTGCTGACAATCTGTCTACATTCCTGATGAAGCTGGCATTCTGCAAATTGGCTGTTTGCATTGCATTGCAAGTGGCCTGGCCCCAAGGGGAAAAAAAAGATCATTCAATGCAACAACAATACATGGACCACTACAAAAAGTGCTGCTAAACTAAGCGGCAGTTGAAGAGGAGGAAAGAGGACGTCTGAAGAGTTTTTCGATGTGCTTTTCAAGGTTACCACTTCAGCCGCTCCTTAATGTACGTGTCAACAACACTCACAAGGCCCTTCCATGCTGAGGGTGCGTTATCACCAGTGACCAAAGTTATGATGAGGAAATGACGTGCTGAGGAAGGAGTCCGAATGGGAAGAAACAGCCGAGCTTATCACAGGTGCAGGCCCTGGATAATAACAGCCTGAAATAACAATAATCTAGAGGCAGTACCCGATGTGCCACAGATAGAGCTAAGTCCATAACTCACCTGGGAGGAGCACCGCTATTTTATCTTCAAAGCTTTCCGCCTGCATTTGACTATCTCCTCGGGCGCCTGTTCAAGTGCATGTTAGTACACACACTGTCCCAGGCGTCCCACTGGTTATTTATCTAGAGCTACGGCATCTGCGTATACACCCCCAACTCCCTCGGTTCCTCTGTTCCGCACCATTCATGGAAAAACAAACTTCCGAATATTCTCTTACTCTGCTGCCCCAACCCCCCCTCCGTCCCTCTAAGCCCCTCCCTTGACGCATTCACAATGGTTTTTAATTATTCATCTGCAAATAGAGCTCTTCTGATATAGAAAGGGTGAAAAAAATCTAATAATAATGGTATTGACATCATTAGTCAATTCTGCGATAACTTTAAGTTGGAGATAAACATTACCTTCCCTAATGAATTGAGGGACGCAATCTGACTGCTGCCAAAACAAATTGTGACAGTAACTCTGTAATCCTAAGTGTTTGCGCTGTTTTTTTCCTATTTGTGATAAGCTTGTGACAGGACGGAGGCATGCCTCGCATTGTGACAAACAAAAGTTTTTATCTGCGGAGACAGGACGCCGCATTACGACGGAGCCGCCACTCAACTGCTAATGACACAAGCCACAAGCAGTAGAATAAAAAAAAATCACAATTCTCCAAACCAATTAGATGGGAAGTGCTTAATAGCTCTGAGACTACCTATCCACCACCCGCAACCACCCACCAGCCACCCCACACTCACACCGGAACAAGGGCAGACACACATTCACAAACACGCACACAAAGCCTAAATAGAGAATTGACAAACAGGGCCCTCAATTTACCTCAATTTAATTTCCTGAGAAAGTCCAAGAATACTCCAAGAATCCTTTGCATCTTGTATCTCCTCTCTATTTCAATATGCCGACATAGTTCATTATGTGCTGTTCATAAATGGGAACTGCATTAAAATCAAAAGGAACTACTTTCTATATTAGGGATATATACCTAAGTAGTGGCATGCAAAGAAAAAAACAAAGAAAATAAAAAGTCACCCCTAAGCTATGATTTGGAAACAGCCAGAGCACACTCCAAACCAATGTGTAACCATTTGCATTTATGGTGCAAGATGCCAAGAACAAAGAATAGCACCATCTGAAACAGAGGCTGTTGAAAGCCACATGGCATTCTTCTACTTGGACATCTTGAACCTCAAGCAGCATTAAAAAATCAAAAGAACTGTTAGAAAATTATTAAATAATAAATCTCAAATCACTATAAAACGGGCATGGCCTGGACTACCCAAGGACATAACGTTCCTCTGCAGCCCGTAACGGATTAGCATAAGGTTAGCTTTAGTGCAGTTAATACAGACATATTTGCCGAAGCTCGGGGACCTGGAAATTGGCTCCTTACGTAGCCATACATCAAACTGCACACCCTGAGCAGTGCCCACAGAGAATGGTGGCACTTTCTAAATGAGCTCGCTAGCACCCCGGGGTTATGCGCTGTCTAATGAAATATTTGTTTTGTAAATGTGAAACGCCGGCACCGTGGTGCTTGGGAGTGGGTATTGGCAGGGCCCCCTGCTCCACCAAACCTCAGGTGAGGAGAACAAAAGGGGGCTATTTTGCCAGAATTACCTGAACACTGCACCCTATAAACACTCCATTTCCAAGGTGAAAATGAAAAGGCACCTAATATTTTATTAGTTAAAAAATGGTCCCTCGTTTTGTCCTTGCACTCTTCCTCTCTTTGCCTGTCTTACTTTCAGGTTTTCTCTTTATCTCCCTCCCTGTCTCACTGTCTTTTTCAGCTCTTTGAATGTTTCTCTTTCTTCCTCTCTCTCTTCCTCTCTCTCCCTACTGCTTTCTACGTTCTCCCTCTGCCTCCCCAGTGTTTCTCTCCCTCTCTTTCTCTCTCTCTCTCACTCTCTCTCTCTGCAGGACTGACTGCCATATTCTCATTAAAGATGATCACATCGGCTTGTTCCCGGAGGAGGTAGGCGCATAAACGCCGGAGCGGGCCCATGCTGAGCGTGTCAGGTCCATCACGGGCCATGTTGGCAATATTCCCATTTGGCCATAATAAACCCGCCAGAGTTATGGGGACATTTCCATTATGAGTCTTTCGGAGGACAAATAATATGACCTTGGCTGTCAGGCCAATTTGAGTCGCTGCCACTGCCACAAGTTAAGAGACTCCCCCAGCAACACAAAAGTGAGGTGCTAGAATATATGACCAAAATTTCAAACTCTTTCATTAGCGGAAAAGCCAAAAGCGGGGAGGAGGAGGGGACAGGATGAAAGAAAAAGAGAGGCAGAGGGAGAGATGGGAAAAGAAGCAGGACATTTTTGGGGTAAGTTTGAATGATTCAGCAGAACAGGGATATTTGTGTCTCCACAATGAAGGTGATTGGAAATGAAATGAACTAATAAATAGAGGGTCAAACAAACAGAGAAATATTAGTCGCTTTTCAACAGAACCGGAAAAGTTCTTATAAAGACAAGAACAAATTCACCTGGGGTGGACTGGGGTGTGGTTGTTATGCTGTGAACGATCGTTGCCATTCTTGATGAAATTGAGCAGAAGACCCACATCATCCCACCCAACTCCCAAAAAATAATCTGTGTGATCATGCACATTGGCTCTGTGTGAGCACATGGACGTGCAAGAAACATATGCTTCACATCTGGCCGGCGCAGTCTCTCGCACGCCACTCAAAGAACCGCCTCAACGCCAATCAAACCAGGCAGGCAGATGTGTTCTTCTCCTCTACTCCTCTCTCAGATCGCACCCTGCTGCTTAAGATTCTTTAAATTAGAGGCACTCTTTTCTAAGGGAAACACTGAACAAGGAGGCAAACAGACAGAGAGAGAGAGACTGGGAAAAGAAGAGAGGATAAGCTGATTGCCTTCATCATCATTATCTTCACCATCATCATCTTCATCATGGATGTACGGAGTTCAGAGGAGCACTGATTTCAGTGGGTTGGAAGGAGCCCAGGAGGGATGAGAGAACACGTCTCTATGTGAAACATGTTAATGGACCCCCCGGTTTATTTTTAAACTTGCAATCTCTCACCAGCAGAGAGACAGAGAGAGAGGGAGGGAGACAGAGAGGAGGAGAAAGAAATGGTGAGAGCAAGAGAGAGATAGATGAATACTCAGACTGTTAATGAAAGGAGTGAGTTTTCATTTCATCTGAGTTTGTGTTCATAAGTATCCTTGTATTTTGTGTGTGTGTGTGAGAGAAAGAGAGACAGAGTGAGAGAGAGAGAGAAAAGAGAGAGAGAGAATGTTTGAAGCCTCTCACTTAGGCCAGACTTAAAAGAGAGTAAAGACTGACTTGTGTGTATTTGCATCTGTCCCTTTCAAGCACTACTTTAATTAAGATGCTTGCAGGCAAAAATATTTTGACAAGGCTTCCTACTTCCACGGCTGGAAATAAACGGATGAAGTGAGTGCATTTGATTTGATCTTGATTCTACCCTAAATGCTTTCTACAGCTTAGTCATCACACCCCTGAAAACATTACATGGCTTTATTATGGGGGAAAACACTACCTTGATATTGGCCTAATTCAGTGTACCCTTTCAGGGACATGCAGTCTAACGGCGATTCCATAAATAAGGCCACAGCAGCTTCGTGCTACATGTTCTGGGAAAAATATCTGCTGATAGCTGATCTGCTTTTAGCTGAAGGGCTTGTTTTTTCTTTTCTTTATGCTTGTTTTCTTTAGCTGTCTGTTCTTTTTTTTCGTAGCAGAGTCCACGTCTTATTTGCCACATCTCTCTCCTCATCCTGGTCAGTACACTGCATCTATATTACATGACTCTCTCTTCTCTCCCTCCCTCCTCTATCCCTCTCTCCTTCTCTCCTCTATCCCTCTCTCCTCTATCCTTCTCTCTTCTCTCCCTCTTTCCTTCTCTCCTCTATCCCTCTCTCCTTCTCTACTCGCATCATTTTTTTGTGTGTTCCTCACCCTTCGCTCCCGTAGACCCAGTAAAGCCCCCAGTGGCTTCGCCCAGGCCACTTCACTGTTGTCAGTGTCAATATGTCTGGGTGTTAGACGAGATTATAGGAGAGAAACCCCCGCCTCCCCCTGCACCACAGACGCACAGCTCTCCCACCCACCACCACCTGCCATCGCACCCCTCAAAAAAGCTCCCGTCTCTGGCCGTGTGCTGCCGACCTGACACTCATCATTGACTGGGGCTGCTCCTGACCTCACCGTGAGAGGGAACGGGTGAGGTTTTTCCCTCCGCTCATCAATCTCTATCCACCCGTCTATCCACCCACCCCTCCATCTAACTGTCTGTCCATCCGTCCGCTGTTCTGCCTGTCTGTTTGCCCGGCATCCCTAGATCTTGGCTTGATTGTCTCCCCAGGACAATAACAACATGCTCTGGCAGCTGGTGCAGGCCTTCAGTCCTCTCCCTCTCTATCTATCTATCTCTCTCGCCCTCCGTCCCTCCCTCTCTCTATCTGCCTGCCGTCTCTTTCTTCTCCATCTCCCTGTCAGTCTCTGGCCCATTCGGTGTCGGCCTGATAGTGATCTGCTTCCTCTCTGTGAGGCCCTGTTCCCATCATCCCCTGACCTCTGTGTTGACATGTCATTGGATTAGCCGCTGGTCCGTCAGCGCTGGGCCGGGCTGAGCTGGACAGGACTGGGCTGCCGTGATCTCCCCGTCCCCCTGCCGAGCTGGCTTGCCGCGCAGGTTCATTCATCTCATTAGGACTCCAAGCACCACAGCGTTTTCTGACAGGCATTACACAACCCCTGCTCAGAGACTTCATGATAGTGGCCCACACGAATACAACACGACCCATGAATGTTCTTTTTAAACTGCATAGCAAACACATTGATAACGCATCATCATATGCCATGCATAATGTGTACGGCTGTGTATCAGAGTATATGGCAATGTCTCTCAATGCATTATGTATATAGATGCAGTATATGGATGTTGTAAGCTGAAAGCTGTTATATAAACCTCCAGTTTGTTTTTCCTATTACAGCAGAGGACACAAGGGTGAGTACTAGATGGTTGGAGGCCATTTTGTTTCCAAGGTGGAGGTGAACATGCATGTTTTATGAGAAGGCATGAATGGCTATGGAAATATTACTCATAAAGGGCTTTGCTATTAAAGGCGTGCAGAAGCTAAATCACCACTCCTCTCACAAGATCATCTAGCGGCTCTAGCATATGAAAACTACTAATGAATCTCAACTGAACATAAAGTTTTTAATTCCTGCTGGGATCATGAAGGAGTCCATATTATGGCCTGAAGGTAAAAACCAGGAAATGACTTTCATGTAAAAAAAAAAGACGTGCTCATCATAAACCTTAAAGAACTTCTACTCTCAGTCCATCCTGGTGGAACGTGAATCTGAATCTGCGTGAATCTGCCATGTTCGGTGTCAGTCCATCCACTCGAGTCTTGTTTTCTTTCACCTTCAGCGCTGTTGGGGTCTTACATCATCGTTACAGTCTCAATCATTTTTTTCTCTTTTGCACCTCAACGGCATTTATATTTGTGAAGAGTCTTTGAAGTGTGGGAGCTTTTGGCAAAGAACTGTTCAAAGAGCAAATCTATCTCTGACTGGGGATGATGTAGATGCCGGCACATCTCCCACAGTCCAGTCCTTACTCTTTGCTGACAGTTGGTGCAGTGCACCTCCAAGAATGAGAAAATAAAGGGGGGGAAAATGGCTGAGTGTGTGTGTGTGTGTGTGTGGAGGGGGGCGCACATGTTATTTCAAATGTTATTATTATTGGAACATATTTTGTTTCTCACCGTTTAGAGCTACAGGTATCCACCTTTAACTCGGTGTTGCCTGAACAAGGAACGTCTGTGAGGAGCATGTCAACTAATAAGGACTTATAAAGCAGATGGGCTTCAAGACGAGGAGCAAGACCATCATTCAGACACACACCACCAACGGGCCCACCACAGAAATCATTAAGGCCTATCAAGTTCCTGAAATTCTCTGGTCCCAGTCGTTTTTTCTTCCCTCTCTTTTCCCCTCTCCATGGCCCCCAAGACGGCATCAGTCCATTGCTACCTGTCTTGGCTCTTCCTGGCGGCGCTTGGGGGTAAATAATTGACTGCTTTCGCTCGTTCGCTGCGGTGCCATGGCAACCGTCGTGTCCGAGCATCACTAGCCCTCCATCAGCGGTGTTCTCCTCCCGCTGCCGCAGTCAATCTGAAGTGAGAGGTCCGAGCCCCATGTGTGATCTCACATGCTCCATACCCACTCAAGAGGAGGGTGGAAAGGCCACAGACATGGGGGTTTATCTGACAGCGCGGCGGCGGGGCCGCTGTTGATTATTCCTAGCTAGTGATGTCCAGAGTTTTTTTTTTCCGTTGCCCCCTCCTCTCTATCCATGTCTCTCTTTCCTATAAAAAAAAAAACGTCATGCAGTTCAGAGCTTCAACTACACTGCAAAAACCAAGAGCTTTTGCTTTAAATGCATCCAGTACGTGTTGATACACATTTATGGAAAGTGATTGTGCATGTATGCATGAGTGTATGTGTGTGTGTGTGTGGGAGGTGTCTGTGTGTAGTTGTGCGTGGGCAAGTGTGTGGGTGTGGGTCTGTGCATGCACAGTTGTTCGTGCCTCGTTCGTCTAATCAACTTTCTGAAACATTTGTGAATGTGACATGTGCCAAGATGAGAGAGAGGAAGAAGATGGGAGAAGACTGTGGAAAAAAAGTCTGTCCAATCTGTGCAATGAGCGAAATCTGCGCTGGCACAGTTGTGCATCACAATCCCTCCTGTGGATCCAATCCAATCCAATACACACACCCACACACATACAAACACACACATACCATACAGAATTTGAAAGCTGAGTTTAACACTAATTTAAACAGGTAGTACACATGTGTACATGACCTGAATTATCTGGTAGTCAAATGCCAGACGTAAAGCGCAAATCTGTTATGACAGCTCGCTCGTTTGATTCACACCCGGTAATTGCAGCTGACCTTTTTAAAATTCCTCGCTTTCATGTCAGTGCAATGTCCTTCATAACCACTTTCACTCTCCATTTGCCTTTGTCTGTCTTCGGCTGATTGTTTGTCATTTTATTCATTTATTATATTATTTCTTTCATTCTTTGGTTCACTTACTGTCTTTCTCTTTCTTCTGGCTTTGTTTCTTTAGTTTTTTTTCTTCTTTTTCATTTCTCTCCAAATCTTTCAACCAAACATGACAGTTGTTCACACAAACTGTTATAGTAGCCCACCAGGGAAGGCAAACGTCTGCACTTTGGATTTGAGTGATTTGATAATTGTTTCAAATGGTTTGTGTAACTATGGTGACACTCAAATTATTTCTAAAATGTTATAGTTACAGACATTTTAACTTGTAATTAAAAGTTTACTTTCTTAGAATGTATGTATTTATGTATAATTTTTGTATAATTATTATTATTTTTGTATATTATAAATTATATTATATTTTGTTTAATTATTATTTTGTTTACAAGGGTCATACTTTGTCGAAACTACACATATTTACCATATGTTATGTTAACAAATGCTAAGTAGGTATTTAACAAAACTATTTCAAGTATGTTGTATGTTGATATTTCACATAACAAAGTAAACTCTAATTTTTACTCTATATTTGTTGTAAATTAATAGTAAATAATGGTACCATTTAAACAAAGGTTAACCCAAACAGTAGACTTTGTTATGTTACAGTTACTATTGTTATCCTTTTCAATAAAAGCACACTTGTGCACCTGCCATTGCATGTTCATTGTATGAGAGCCCAGGAGTGTTAACAGCAGTTCCCTATTCAGGCCCCTTAACTCTGTCATCCACAAATAGCACTCTGTGTGCTGTGTAAAGTGCTTGCTAGCAGTGTATCTGGCCAGATGAATGTATAGCAGTGGAATGGTGCCTCTTCTCGCACAGAAAGGGAAAACTAAATCCTGGGTATGAGAAGTCCAGCCCAGGGACTCTATTGTGGGGCTTAAAACCCAGCTGCAGTGCTCCATCAACATCCTGTCTGGATCAGCCTCAGCCGTGCCTGGTCTCGCGGAGCACAAAGGGGCAGGTGAGTATCTCCCCACAGCCTTGGACCATACTCTGACACGTGGGGGTCACAGAAAATAAAGTGCAGCCCCCAAAAGTAGGCTTCAGGGTCACGGTGTGCCACATTCCATACTGTGCCCTACATCTAAAAATGGAACAAAAACAAGTTTGCACTTACCTGCTAACTGCGCAGCCTGAATGCCTGAGTGAATGGGCATTCAAAGCGTTTATCGACTGTGGCCATTCCAACTTCAGCATATTCATGATTCTGCTATGTGGAGTGCCACTTTCCAGGTTCAGTCTCTGGAGGAGTCTGCTCTGTGGGAGTGAACAATTGACAATGAAGTGTGGACAAGGAAGATATGGGGAAGAAACAGCACGCCTCGGCTCCACTTCACAAGTACACAGCAAAATACATCCAAGTCTGCCACGCACCCTTGAGGCAAGGTAGAACATTTGTTAGATAGGTGTATCACAACAAGTAAGAATCCACATATTTGCCATGGATACAGTAATATTCTAGCAAAATGACCACTAAACGTTAGCATATCAGAGTGTCCAGTATCAGACCATTTTGTCCCTTTTTTGGATGTCTGGGGCCGCAAAGATTTCAGAACCATTGAAAAGATCAGTTTAAACATCTCTATTAGCCTCAGGCATATGGCATACTCGCCATAATCTGCATATATGCTGTTAGAAATATTTAAAAACTTCTATTTTTAGAGAAAGCCAGGGAGCCATTAGAGAGGAGTTACAGAGCCGCCTGTGGCCCTGCACTGCACCCCACGTAAATGATTAGCACACAACTGGATGCAAGTGTACACTACAAGCCATACACCATCAACGTTTCTCACTCTTTGTCTTCTTTTTCACATCCTCTCTCACCCCTCTTTATCACTCACTCCTCCACTCCCTCTCCCCAGTCTGACTCTGGCGCGCCTGTGGTCTAGTTGGTGTTAAATCACTGTAGTAGGTGTTTCTCATAATGAATAATCATCACCTCATAAGAGGATTGCACTTTCTACAAAGTGCTTCTCCTCCTTTTGCTTCCTGACACTTATGATTTTCATGAACATTTAGATGAGGGAAGGGCTAGACACCAGTTTTTCCCTTTTCCTTTTTAGTTATTTTTGACTCAGTAATGTGGACAGAAAAAAGAAAGCTAAACTAAGAAAGCTAAGTGAAAAGTGAAGTCCAATCCTATGCCATGGTGGCAGGGAGACTAAGCTCACACCCAGCCAGGTAGTTTGAAAAACGGAGATTTTTCCTCCTTCGTATTGCAACATAATTCCACCCACATAGATACGCAAAAACAGCCGTTGTCAATGTTGTCAAGGATGTCAATCAAACAGATGGTGATATTGTCCAATTGGGGGGGAAATCGTCCCGTCACAATCCTAAACCTCCGCTTCCTGCTCTCCACACGCAAACACTGAAACAGAGTTTTCTAAAATCTCGACTAGGCCGGAGTTTTTAAAAATATCAGTTTTTAGTGCCGTAATGTTTTTTGTGTTTTTTGTCTGCTGCTAGACTATGTTGTCAAGTCACTGGGTATCAGACATGGAATTATGTAAACATGCATGACTGTTGTGAAATACAATAATGATGTGACAATAACATTTGCAAACTTTTAAAAAAAATTCCTATGAAAGAAAATTAAATGTAACATAAAGCAATGATTGTTAAATCCTTATTATGACCGCCGCTAGCTTTAAGGGCCATATAGGGATTGTCAGTTTTTTTTTTCCGTCATCTACTTCCTGAATTTTTGGTCAACGATACCGGGACACGAAACACCGTGCACATGAAATTTGGTGGGTATGTAACCCCACTAGACTTTTACGAAAAATTTTGTTTTAGCCCCCGGGCCACTCCCCCCCCCCGTGCTGGGCCCCCAGAACCGCAAAAAAAGCAGTTTTTCATAAATAACTACCTGAACTGTGGCACTGAGGATGAAGAATCTTTTATGGTATGTTGGTCTCAAGGGCCCACATAAACCTGGCCCATAATCACTCATTTGTGATTTGCACCCCCCCCCCCCCCGGTAAAAATGAAAATGCAATATTTTTCTGCTTTAATCTTCAGTTAAGATGTTCAGAACTGCACCAAATTTTATGTGTATGATTGACCTGGCATTCTCTGGGGGTATGCCAAGTTT
>NC_063211.1:26110191-26296150 GCF_017589495.1 Alosa alosa | reverse complement strand
CAAGTGTCTCTTTAGAATCATTGGTTCATCAACAAACACAGTACAAAAAAATCGCATGGTACCATGAGATGTTTTGTCTTTATCTATGTAATGTTGAATCACAGTATGCATTAATTATAGTTTTGTCCACCAGTGTCCAACATCATTGACAGGGAGGTGGCTGTCAGGTCTAGGTGTTACAGGTCGATGAAGAAGCTTAGAACAGCCCCATTATTTGAAGGTTATTTTTAGGAAGCTAAGGCATAATGGCAAAAAAGTTTAACTCCCTTCCACTGTTGCCTGTTTATATTAAGTCAGTCAACAGCCATGTGCAATAAATTGCTATACCTTTGTTACATACATAATGGTATGCAAACATCATAATGTAACTTTGCATTTAAATTTTAATATCCTGTTTGTTGAATCCAACATGTTAATGGTGTAAGGGGTTAACTACTCTACTACGGTTGCAGATTTCCTAGGATTTTGGTTAATTGTAATGCTCTTCCTTACATTTCTATATCATTTGCAATAAGATTTTCCTTTTAGTTTAACGCTATCAACTAAAAACGATTAGTGTTGTGTCTGTAATGTAGATTGTTTTCAAGCTGATGCAGCCGAATTTCAGGAAAAACCTCATGCAGCTGTACAGCAGGCAAGGTTCTTGCAATCATCTAGTGGCCTTGTTGTTCCAGAGTGCCCATTACAGCATGTTGCAGGTGTGAGGGCTGTGGTCTGGGATGACGCTTACATGGGCAGGTTAATTGGAGTGACACTGGTTCTAGAGGTCTACCTGATTGTTAACAAGCACATGCTCAATCCCGGTTTGCTCTTCTATCTCTTTGATCTGCAGGTGAGAGCTGTACCACCACCTGTGGCTCTGCACAAAGCTCTCTGCAAACATGGCACTCCACTCAAGGACAAAGGTAACATTGTGGTCAAGACTGAGAGCAACAGGACTTCCAGTCTATTTTTCAGTCATGTGTGAGCTGCCCCCGCAGAATTCCGTTGAATAACAGTGTGTCCCAAAGTTCCGCTCTGGGACACAAATTGTTCGCGGAGCAAACCGCGATGCACACGGTGCAGCTGAAAAATGGACAGGAAGTCTATTTAATGCAATGCGCCAGCGCCTCTGTACATTGGTTAACATTGAGTGAATTGAAAGCGGTGCCACCAAGCATGGCTACGGTTTACACCATTACAAGCAAGATACTATTACAATTATGGCTACTTGTTAATATCATTCCCAGGGGATCCATGCAGAGCCGTTCAGGACTTGGTTGTTAGGAAACCAAAGCCATCCGGCCAGGAGTGTATGCAAATCAACACTCTATCAAGCATACACAGGTAATGTTAATACTGTAACTAATATCATACTGTTGGCTACCGTAGATGATATAGAACACTGCAGTGAGCAATTCTCCAGAGACTCTTGACATCAGAATTGAAACCAAAACAGATGTGTGGATAATTTAACACTTACTGCTTTTAATTTTACGTTTTAGGATCCCTCCCTGACCCGCAAGTCTTGTCTCTTGGAAAAAGGACTGAAAAGCCTCAGGCCGCAAACCACTAATATCATCAGTGCTGCATGGCTTGTCTCAACTCACCATGGTCGACCCAGGTTCGACCTGTGCCGCCGGTTCACCCTGTCCTACCAGTGTCCTCCTGTGGTCAAACACGGAAATTACGCCCAACACCCAGATGCACCAAAATTCCCTAAACTACCTTTTTAGAGGGGTCAACATTTTCCACTACCTTTCCGGAACTTTGAACCAAACTCCCAACAGTTTCTCCATTTGGACAGCTTAACTGTGACACACGAAGTGGCAGCTGAGAGAGAGGAGCAGACACGTGAGCAGGCTGAGTGCCCATTATGGCAAGCATTCTACGTAAACCTAGAGTAACAGCTAGTAGGTTAGCCATGAGGTTAGCCATGTGAAAGGGCCGCCTTCTGGTCAGACCCTGGCAGGGCGGATACTTAAGGGAGCACGCCAAACTCCTCGGCCATGAAGAGGGCCTTGGAACGAGCCACAAGTGCTGGAACAATATTCAAAACATTTCAATGTAAATGTCTCACGCTGTGGATTTGTTATCCATCCCGACGCCACCTCGGGCTAGCCCCGATGCAAGGGTATGACCCTAGTGCCATTCCGTGTTTTGGGCTTGCTGAAGTTAAATGCCCAGACATCTCTAGCATTTCTGAGGCAGGACATGTAAAAATGGTGAATGGTCAGGCAAAACTGAAGCAGAATCATAAAATACCACTGGCAGGTTCAAGGTCAATTGGCTGTAACTGGATTGAGTTGGTGCGATTTTGTAACAGACACTGAGGGAGACTTCACAGTCGAAAAGAGTCTGGGGGATGATGAAATGATAAAAAGACATGAAAAAAGAAGGTGGACCTGTAATTTGGTACATATATGAATGTGTAACTACAGCAGAAAGTGAAATTAACTGTATGAATAAAGGATTTTATTAATTCCCTTTTCTGAGTATTTCTCGTGACATTTTACTACAGTATTACATATTTACATTATTACATATTTATTTACATTATTTTGAATACTTGGATCTATATACAATGGGAAACACTACTCAACAGGGATGTAGCCTTTTAAAATCAAGTGGTCCCCTGAAGTTGGTCATCACACAACAGACAGTCCATAGCTGGTTGACTGTCCCAGACAAGGTTAGAGGGAGAGTGTGTTCCCAGATGCATATTCCTTGACTCCCAAGATTGCTCTCTCCACTCCAGGATTCGAAGTCGAGGCATTGCTTGAGTTTTTAGAGCATCCCTTTGGTGAACTGCGCCAGTGGTTAGAGATTAAATAAGTTAATTTCTATCATTTGTGTGCACATTTTAATGATTATCATTTTGTCTTAATGTGTTAATCTGTTTTAATTTGAAATGTTCATTCCTTTCATGCCTACCTGTCATCTTGAAGGGTGGTATAATCAGCGCGTCCCCACGATCAGCTTAGCAGCTTCGTGATGGTGAAACCCTTGTCCCATGCAGCCATCTCCTGGCTCCAGTAAGTCGAAAGAGTCCACTTCGCTCAGTCAACTGAACGTCAGAGATGGAGCCGGTGAAGAGACTTGATACGAAAGTCACAGCACTACATGGGGCAATCCCACTAATCTCTTAAAGGTTGTCGTGTTTTGCACGATGAGAAAAACCTCTGACTGGAGAGTGAGGGATGATGGATTCTGGCATCGCACCTCGGTGCAGTCGATGATAACCCTCAACATCTGGACAATACTGCACAAATTTGCTTGGCATGGTGTCCTTGACTTGCTGTTTACTCATCCAGATGGGAAGGGTGCCAAGGAGCAGGTAAAGGTAGTTGGCCCACGTTATAACAACATCGGAGACAGTGGACACACTGACCTGAAACATGTCAGCCAGCACCTTCTCTTGCAGGCCTGCAGCAACTCGGCAGCAGAAGAGAAAAAACTCATCAACTAGTTGCAGTCTACGCGTTGGACTGGGAGAAATGGGTGCAACTGTTTGTCCCTTTTTCTGAGCTTTCGAATAAACCACCATGGAGGCAGATGGTTGAATAGCCTCCCAGAAGGCACAAAAAACATCTCTTGATGTGAATCTTGTGTAAAAAAGGATGTCCTTGTCTGATACACCAAATCTGTTAAAATGCACTCGACCCACTTTCAGCTGTGATAGCTCTGTTGTCAGCTCCTTGACTTGGTCTTCCAATTGCTGTATGCGCAGCAGCAGCATCCAGTGCACCTGTATGAGATGTGAGAAAAAATGAAAACAGATTGTCTGTGACTTGCATATTGGAAGTAGTTTGGACCTCTAAAGTTACATGAAATAGCATTTTATAGCTCAATATTCACCTTTACGCTTAATCAAGTAAGATATAAAATGCAACGCTTGTACTTGTGATGAAGCTTTTCAAATTGTAGTATTGGTCAAATGCTGGGACATCAATAACCCTAAACATTTTGTGCCAGTGTTCTAAGTTGACCTACCTCCTCGGTATGACCTACTAATAACACATTCTGTGCTAAAACCATAGGTAGCACATCCTGATAGACATTTCTTACCTGTGAGGGTGTGCTATCTACGGTTTAAGCAAAATATAATGAGCAGTAGGGCATTCTGATAGACATTTCCTACCTAACAGCAGTGGTGGAGGAAGTACTGAAACTCAGTACTTAAGTAAAAGTACAAATAAGCAGAGAAATATTTACTCTAGTAAAAACATGAGTACGCATAAAAATCACGGGAACATTTACTTAAGTAACGCTACACAGTAACGGGCATTTGTACATAGTTACATTCCACCACTGCCTAACAGGATGTGCTACCTGTGGTTTAAGCATAGTATGGGGTACTGGTAGGTCATCATGAGGAGGTAGGCCAACATTTCAGAACATCGGCAAACACTAACATACCTGGTTTAGGAGCAGAGCCGTAATCATGTTCTTTCATCACCACCGGCAGCTCTGACCTCCTCCATAGCCTCTTCCTCACATGGCAGGGGTGCTCCAGAGGAAGGGCAGGGCAAACGTCATGACCTAAGCGAGTTGATGCTCTTTTATAAGCGGACTCCCTTCTTGGCAGTCCCTAGTTGTTCCACTGGAAAACGGAGGGCACAGACCCGATTTTCAGACGCTTTGATGCGAACCCGATTGGTAAAGTTAGCCTCGTTAGCTAACGCTAGCCTGATAGCACCTGTAGCGTTAGTGTAGTCTGATTCACTAAAGTGCCGGCTACAAACAAACGTGCTACCTTGTTTTATTTTAAAGTTTGGCCCTTCATCCCGGCGAACCGCTTTAATCCACTTCTTCCTTAGACTCAATTCAGTCGGGAATCCATGGAAACTTAAGTAGGGTTGGCGTTGTTTGTTCGATGTACAAAGTGGAACAGAGCAATGACATCTAGCCTTCGTTTCAGCCATTGTTGAACTGCGCCGGAAGTGGACGTGCACAAAATTTAAAAATCCCGCCCGTGAAACCCGGAAGCGTGATAATCCCCTATTGATTCACTCTCACTACAACAATCTTCTTCTTCTTCTTCAGGGTTTAATGGCAGATTGGACACCTATCGGTGCATTACCGCCACCTGCAGGATGATTCAGCCCATTAACTCATCAGCCTCTTAGATTCTGGCAGCTAGGCCAGAAGCTTTTAAAAACCTAACTAGGCTTGATGTGACTTTAGTATCATTCAGTCCAAGTAGAGTAGAGATAGTAGCAGTGGTAACACCCAGGCTATGAAGTTCATTAAAAAGTACACGCCTAACCTAGCCTGACGTTGTCATTCTCAAATTCTAGTCAGAATACGAGTCTGATACTGCTCCATTGGGACATAATTATGGGGTGTGTTTCCACCGATACAGGGGGGGGAATGCCTCTGCACTCAATTGGATAGACCTAACCAATCAGAGCAACAAAATAGCTTACCGTGAGGTGTAGGAAGAAAACACACAAACCATCCTTCTGCTCCTATATCCCCTCCGACGTGATAGACCAGGCGCTGTTGCTCACCTGTCCATCATCATAAAGCCTGATTTGATTGGTCCGCCCGATTTAGGGTGAGCATACTTGCCCCACAATGGAGCAATGCCAGACCGAACTTCCCGTGGGGCGGGACTAAGTTCGGAATGGCACCCAGGCTACGCCTAACCCCACTGTATTGAATGCAATCTAGCAATACATGGGAAACTGTCTCAGAAACTTTACATACCTCACATAACCCATCTGATGCTTGCCAATTAAGTGCAAATAGGCATTTAATGCGCAGTGCCCCAACCTAAGACGAGTTAAAGTAACTTGCTGGAACCTATCCCCCGATACGTTGCTAGTGGGCTTGACAGCCGGCTGAATTGAATAAAGGTGTCTACCTTTTACATCCTGATCCCACTGAAACTGCCATGACTGGAAAACCCCCTCCATCAATCTACCTCTCAGCTCTGTTCTTCCTGGACTGAGTTGAATTGAAATAGTATCTTTATCTAAACTTATTTATTTATTACTATTTATTTATAGTATCTTTATATTAAACTTGGCTATTTTGTCTGCCACCTCATTCCCAATTATGCCCATATGGGCTGGGACCCACAAGAAGGCGACCTCATTCCCTAGCTTATAAAGATTATACCAACTTAAAATAATTTCCCAGATAAGATCAGGCCTAGCATTTCAAGACCGGCTTTTTAGACTGTTAAGGACTGAAAAAGAGTCTGAGCAGATTACCGCATCTCTGGGTCCTTCTTCCAGCACCCACTGAAGGGCTTTCAGGATAGCCACAGATTCTGCTGTGAAAACAGCCATATCAGGATCAGCCATACCTTGGTAAACAGTCAGGAGTGTGCCCTTGTCCACCCCCCAAGAGCCTGTAAGACATCTCATCACGTTAATCACCTTACTAGTTTTGACTACAGTTTTAGAGATATGGCTGTTCCAGTTTAGCTTGCAATCAAACCATACTCCCAAATATTTGAAACTATCCACTTTTTCTATGGGGGTGCCATACAAGGTCAAGGAGCCATCCCACTTTTTCCTGGCACGACTAAACACAACATACTTTATATGCCCAATCCTCCTTTTTAACTCACCCTGAATCTTCTTAGTTATAAATGGGATGTTTCTTCCTCTAACCCATATGGCCCCATCATCAGCATAGAGCGACTTCCCTAGGTCTATGTCAATGAATATGTCATTGATCATGACATTAAAAAGCACTGGGCTGATCACGCTACCTTGTGGGGTCCCATTATCAACACGGACCACACCTGAGAAAGATCCACCTACTCTAACCTGAATTGTACGCTTTTCCAGGAAATTCTTGATCCACCAGAACATTCTTCCATCAATACCGTATCTTACTAATTTAATAAGGAGACCCTCCCTCCATAACATGTCGTAAGCCTTCTCAATATCTAAGAAGACAGCAATAAGGGACTCCTTATTGGTCAAAGCTTTCCTGACTTCCAGATCTAAAGGAACAACATTATCCATAGTGCCCTTGCCTTTTTTAGGAATAGCAGAAGAAGCTGCCGCAGATATGGTACTTGAAAAGGCCTGGTTCCCTCGTCTATAGACCGGTCCTTAAGATCAGACAAAAATTCATCACATAAACATTCAAACTTTTCCCAATCTGCTTTATGAAAGTTAAATTTCCCCCCTATCCTGTCAGTTTCTGCTTTTAACCTGAATCCAAAAGTTCCTAAGGTTGGAAAATGGTCACTCCCCATGTTGTCTGGGTCAAGCACCTCCCACTCACACTTACCTGCTAACTCTCCTGAAACAATCATCAAATCTAAACATGAAGGAGTTAAAGAACCCAACTGGATTCTCGTTGGGCGCCCATCATTCAGACAAACTAGGTTAAATTCATCCATAACAGACTCAACCACTAACCCATTTCTGTCAGTTTTGTCACTGCCCCATAGGCCATTATGTGCATTAAAATCACCTGTCCATATAACTGGAGGTCTAACTTGTCTCAATACATGTTCTAACTCATCTACATTTAGTTTCTGACAAGGATTATAGAAATTCAATAAGGTTATTCTTCCAGTGTTACCCCAGATTTCAGTCACAACAATTTCTAGGTTTGTATCTACTGACAGGGTTCTATATTCAATGCCTACTTTAATAAAAGTGGCACAGCCCCCTCCTTGTCTATCACTTCTATCTTTATTGGAATAGATACCTCAAATTCCAGGCAATATCTAGAACAGGCTTTCCATTGTCTCTTGAACACATATAATATGGAACTCAACTTCATTGGATGAGACAAACCTCTTAAATTCCTGTCCATTCCCAATTAGACTACGAGCATTCCATTGTAAAAGGTTAAAGGACATCTACCCTACTGCTGTCCCTCCTTCCTCACTACCCTGTGACGCCATGGGCCGACCTTCACTATTTTTGAGGAATTGAAACAGTGATTCTGGAGAAATGTAATAATGAGGACAGCCCTTATATGCAGCACTGTGCTCTTCCCCACAATTTGGACAACATAAAGAAGACTCTGGTTGACAATCCCCATAGTTATGATCCCCTCCACACTTACCGCACTTCCTTCTACCTCGACACACAGCCGCAACATGCCCAAACCTCTGACAATTAAAGCACCTGAGAGGTGGTCTAATATACGGCTTCACTTGAAAGCTCAGGTACCCCAACCCAACTCTTTGTGGAATACATTCTGAGGCAAACGTTAGCAGTACTGTCTGACTACCAACTTTCTCATTGTTCCTAGTTACTTGGAACCGTTTAGCATCAGTAATTTTAGCATTGTCCCCTTTAACTTTCTGCAAGATCTCTTCAACTGTTATATCAACGGGAACCCCATAAATCACTCCTTAGCTCTCATATTTGATCCCGGCTCATAAACCTCCACATCGCACTTATTTAAGGACTTCAGGGCTAAAGCCTTTAGTTGCTGGGCTTTGGATTTACACACAACCAGTATCTTTCCATTAGCAAGAGTTTTTGCATATAGAAAACTTCCTATTTCTCTTCCTAAATACTCAGCCAGTTTAATCGGGTTCATCCCCCTGCCTCCATTGCCAAAAATTCACTAACTCGTCTTTCTTTCACGGGCCGAGACTCTCCTTCACTCCCGGTGCCTCTATCCTTCCTTTTCCTGTGTGTCACTAACTGAAATCCATCATCCCCACTATCCATACTATCAGTTAACCCCCCCAACCACTAAATCATCCCCCGCAGGCATACTACGAGAACTCGTAGCAGCCGAAAACCTGGTGTTACCACTGTTTCCAGACTCTCTATCTCCTCGGCCAAACCAGTCCATCCACCACCGTTCCCGAATGGCGTTTTTGATATTACTTCCAGGTAAAGAAGTCTTTCCAACCTCACTACAACAATGGTCTCAGGTCTCATCAAAGAACTCTCAAATCAGCTGACCTCCAACCATGTGATCCCAAATCAGCTGACCTCCAATCATGTGATCCATATCAATGTAACCAACTACAAACTAGGTAGCCTATTTAAGTAAAGTTTACAGAGCATTCTAGGAGCCATTCTGTAGTCAGAATCTCCCGCACCACTAAGGTGTGTAGTCATCATCCTCTGAGCTGGTATGTTCATTCTCTGATTGCTTCATATGGTTTCCTAAATGTTCCTTTAACCTGTTTTCGTAGCTTTCACATTATTCATTTAGATGTACCTTCTTCATGTATTGGATGAATAGCTTGATAGAATATCTGACAAATAAATTGTTATGTTCTGACCCGCATAGCCTTTCTATTGTACTTATAGTCCAGAGTAGCAGTTTAGGTAACGTTACTAGCATAATGAACGATTGGGATTAGTTATCGCCGCCGTAGAAACGAAATCACCTGGGAGATGGCAAGTTATTATGAACTGACTAAGCATTACACAGCGGTGGGCAGTTTGTCAGCGATGGTCTAGATTGGTCGCGAAAACCTAGCACAGCCTGACCCCCTGTAGCATAGGAATTTGCTTGACTGTCTAACACGCTGGTGAGTATCGCAGTCCGGATCAGCATGTAGCCTCTGACCTACTTCCAGACCAGTACGTGTTATGTTAAGGAACCGCCCGAATTAATCGGCAGATGGAGGAGACCTATAGTATATATTCCTAAGCTTGAGCGTGTGTCATAAGAAAACGAGTTCGGCATTCTCATTAACAATATGCATTGTGGGCGTACCGACCCACTATGGATAGCAATGTTACATTGAACCGAAACTTTTCCAATACTGAGCGGAGTCAGATTTATTAGGTTTAACAGGGGTTTATAATCAATTGTTATATTTCCAACAGCGCGCGGACAGCTTCACGATTCCCTTCGACCACTCTCAGTTCCCTCTTTGGTCCTGACGAGTGACGTCATTTACAGCAATATGGCACAAGTGAGAGTGAGGTTGGTAAGGACATACCCATCGCTGTGGTTTGGCCATAGGCACCAGGCCTGAGTCTGATTGCTACAGGTAACGATAGCCATGAATGCTATATTGTTCAAGTTCAAGTTTATTATCATGTACTCATAAATAAGCATTTTATCAGCATTGAAATTCCTTGTGCTCAAGACTCTATTCGACTTCAAGAATAGGAGAAAATTGCTTTTACACAACAGTTCTTCTACCAACTAATGAAGACATCAAATTTTGTTTCCTCTTGTTTATTTTGATCTCCTGTTCATCTCCCAATAAAAAATTTATTTATCCTGCAGAGGAATTGTTCGGGACTGGTTGCTAAGGGCTGCTTACATCTCGTTCAGCTGTGCTTTATATGCGCCTTTTGCTATAGACCAGGCTTTTCTTGGTCAGTGGTGTAATGATTTTTGAGGGTGTAAAATGGCAATCTTTGGATCATGTGCCAGACCACACCTTATGGTGTTAATTGCCACAACCCTGGGCGCAAGGTTTAATAAATACATGGTAAAAAATTCATCACTGACTGGGTGTACAATATTATTAAGACTTGTGTCGCGTTTTGCAACAGTGTTGGGAACGTTACTTTAAAAAAGTAATTAGTTATAGTTACTCACTACTTGTTCCAAAAAGTAACTGAGTTAGTAACTGAATTACTCTATAATAAGAGTAACTTGTTACCAGGGAAAGTAACTATTTGCGTTACTGTTACAAAAAAAAGTTGCTATATGTCAAAGAATTTGGATTTTTTGAGCAGCCAGTTGAAATGAGTAGAACAGACAGGTGTTTTTAGGCTACATAACTTTCAATATTTAATAGGTAGATAGATAGATAGATAGATAGATACTTTATTGATCAAGATATTGCACATCGACAGACCTACAGTTGACGTCAGCCTGGGTTTTTGTTGTGAGGCAGAAAGATCTAGCTTTTGCTGCTTGGAGGACTTTGCTCCTAGTCCTTCTTTGCTAGTGGATGGCGAGCTATCATCTGTGGTGGAGGTATCGGTGTTTTTGGCCACTATCTTTAGATGTGTGTGTGAGATGCTTCATTAAATTAGAGTTGCTTACAACGGATGTCGACAAAGTCTTCGCTCCTGGACATAATGTACAAATTACATGCACGTTCTTGCCTTGATGAATATTTCCACCTTGAAAATGCCAACTTTTCGGATTGCTCCTGATTGCTGTTTCGTCAAATCTCTATTTAAGCTGTTATTTAGCATGTGTGTGGGCACATGTGCTGGCAAAGTGTAAAAAACACTGGCTCTGATTGGCTATCATGAAACATGACTCTGCCTTAGCCAATCATAATAGCTTACGTCGTTATTAACCCACCTCCTCTAGCTGTGAGCCAGGGTGCGTTCGGATTACACAGTTTATTGAATCAATGCATAGTAACGCACCGCATTTAACGTCCAGTAACGTTAACGGTGTTGTAAAGATGGGAAAAGTAATTATTTTTTCACTAACCGGTAGTGAAAAAATAATGTTGTTACCTAACGCCGTTCTTTTAAACGGCGTTATTCCAAACACTGGTGCACAATAGGGCCCAAACGTTCAAAGACAGCAGAATCACTATTCAGAGCAGCAGTTTTGCTTCCTTGTACTATGTCAAAAGCAACCTTAACTTTCACTGGCCTTTTTAATGTCTTACTTTCACTTTCACTTCATCCACAAAACTTTCCTACTTGCTAGATTTGACCCATCTTCCATAGCCTACGTGCACAAGTAGTTTGAGTAGAACTAGCCTACTGCTCTACATTATCTCCCTGTTTGTTGACATCTTGTCATGTATTGTATTATCTCATGATCGCTAAACGTTTGATTCCTGTTGTCAACAGTTAACTTCATTGAGAGGGAGTTAAGTCATTTTGAGACGGAGTGACCGTCGCAGGAAGTCCGTCATAACAAAGAGATACCAAACCGCCACACAGCGAAACACCTTGAGAATTTCGGCCAGTGAAATTTCGCCTTGGGGGCGTGGCGGCCAAACCGCTAACCTTTTTCCTGCAGTGTCTAGTGAGTGGTGGCAAGCGAGCTAATTAGGCTAATCAGCTAGTTCAAACGTTTAAGTACTTAATCAAGATATCCAGGGGTCTTTATGCCTCGACTAAGTTGATGTTGCCTATAAACAACAATTCATGTTCATAGAAACACATAATATATTTCATACCTGTGTTGCAGCATCTAGCCTAGCTGTCTAGCTAGGTTTACAATGCAATCCAATGTCCGAACATACTAGCAGTTCCCCTGTCAACTAGCTAAAAAGTTTGAGTGTTTAAACTAACATATATAGTGGTCTATTTAGTGGTGTATGTGCCCTGACTAAGTTTATGTGACATATAAACCGCAATTCGTGTTGATACAATGTTCATGTAGAAACATTTTAATCACATACAAATGTTTGTGTTACATCTCAGGTAGTCTCCGCCATCTTGGTCAGACTTTTTTGTAACTCCCGCCTCCAAACACAAACACGCAGTCCTGATTGGTTCTCGAATTGTCCTCATTTAAATAAAGTTAAAATTTCGCCAACTTTGTTTCGCCTGCCTCAGCGATTCGCTCTCATTTCGCCCAAACAGGGCGAATTTCGTCTCCATTCAACCTCAATGAGAGCGAAGTGAAATTTTGCCATGTGGAAACCAACCGTAACAGCTGTACTAGATGATACTGCAGGCTCGTAAAAATAGTTAGAAAATAAGGCAAAAAAACGACAAGTTTCCTCATGCTGCTTCCTTATGTTGGAATGTGCAAAAATGTACAAACAATCAAAAGGATGCCTTCTTGTATGTGATTTCTGCAACAGTGTTACTGAAATCGTGTTGATAGCTTATTGTTGATTGTTATGCTGTAGGCTAGTGTAAAGCATGTCACACAGTAGCCTAGCCTACAGAAAACACTTAATTGATGTGATATAATGATAACTTGTTAAAAAATGTATGCCTACAATGGTTTATTAAACATCATAGTAATTTATTTCGTCAGTCATAATGTTCATGTTAATGAATAGGAAGGACATCTAAACCATAGCCATAAACCAAAATTTCACGCAATATCTGCCGTGAGTCCCTCTGCGTAAGTCACAAGCTCCTCCCAGCTGACTCTGGCAGATCGAATGGACAGTCAGTCGCAATTGATTATTTAATAAATAAATGTGAATTCTTCTACATAATGTGACTATTTTTTCCATGAACTGTAAAAGAAAACACGTTTTTTCCCGCTGTATTCGCCATGAAGAATAAAGTAAATTATGTACTTATTTCCGAAATTAACGTCACTTCCTGGACTCGGCTGAGGCTGGTCTGAGGGTCAGGCAGTGGTTAAAGTGGGATATTTGGCAGGTGGGGGAACCCTAAAATCCAGTGTCAATGCAACGGGGAAAAATGACTCACCATTGGACAACATATTGAGTATCGTGGTGTAGCAATACATTTTGGACAAGAATTGCTAGCTTCTTGTTCACCTGTGTAGACGCTAAAAAATTAACTCACCATTTATCTTAACAATATCATTGCGCTATATCGTTAGTATGAAAGAATATATTTATTTTTTAATTCATCTAAGGTGGCGGAACTGCGTTCCTCCCCGTTCCCCCCACTTTAACCTCTGGCTACAGGTATGATAAATATCAAGTAAAATGAAGAACCACAGGTGGTTTGGCCATGGCACTGATAACGCTGCATTCGCAAATGTACGTAAATCTGGCCCTGAGTGTGATCTGTTGTTACCAGAGGTCCACTTCTTGGTCTACAAACAGCCTCTAGTGTCAAGTCAGAGAGATCAGTAAGGACTAAGAATGATCTGTACTTCCAGAGCTCTGCTGGTAGCCTTTATGACTCTATGGGAGGCCAGGGGGTTGCGAGGTTGGTTTCCTTAAGAATGCCATCCATGTTGAGAGTTTATCATTATAGCCTACCCAGGGACATGCTGACTCATCACTTCCAACAACTACATTATTATTTAGCCAATTGACCGTTCACAAAACCCTGCCCATCGAACGCAGATGAGCCAATGGCAGTCCAGTAGCTCTGTGCAGGCAGACATGGCCCGTCAACTTCACCTTACGGCTCCATAGAAATGTATTGGGAGCCTTGATATTTGTCTGGTTTTATGGGATTTTATAGTGATATTGAGTTGAGTGAGTTGAAAAGGACAGTCAAATGACATATGTGGGATTAACACAACACTGATACACAGAAAAATGCCTTTCAATCTTGATTACATTTTCTGTAATTATGTTAAATTAGATTAAATTCTCTCGTCCTAGATCTCCACTATTTTAAAGCAAAAGGTTACTCCTTTAGCCTAGAAATCTAGACGCGCCCCATCTAGCAACTCTCCGTTGGCTTGTGAGCTCCAGAAATCGAAACTTAATCAGGTCATTGAAATCGTGTATAGAGTCGTTTGGTGTGCTTAACATAATGATTGATGGCAGAGTTGCAACGGTTTGGCTTGAATTCCCTGCTACTTGAAAACAAATTTCCTATTGCATCCTATTGCGTGCAGAGGGAATTTGAAAGGCAACTGATTATCCCGCCCCTCGGACTGAGCACTGCGAACGGTGAGTGCCCAGACACTACATTTTAATGTGGGTCTGGCTCGCCAGGCTATTACTCCTTAGCAAACCATAACTAAACAGTGCTCCACCACATCTGTGGATTAAGCCACACAGTCTACTCAATGTAAGTAAGATAAATAAGGATGTTAATTGTTTTCAGCATTGCCAGCATTGTATATAAAATGATTGTCACTTGGAGGAGACTTGTAGATAACTAACGTTAGCATAGTTAGCTAACCGCTGCTAATAACGTGCTAGCTTCGTCACATCAGAGAAGCATGGGGCTGTGCCACTGATCTTTATAGATATAAACTGTATTAAGACTATGCTGCATGGTGATTTTGCATTCTAAATAAATTGACTGATACATTGATGTGATGGTCGGATGAGCAGGTTGTATACACGGGTTTCCCGTTTACCAACAAAACTAGATGCGCGTGCAGCCGTGGGGCAGAAGACACTTGGTGGCCGTCCACAACGTTATAAACTTAACCTAAATAGTCGGCTGATGTAAGCTACAATCGGATTTTTTTGTATACCCCTGTTGTCTCAATGATAATAACATCTCATTTCAGACTATATTTCAAAGTTTGCCGTTCATTTGCATTATTAATATGTTGGCGGGGAATAATGGACACCAAAACCAACAAAGATATATTTAGGGTTCTTTATAGGATATATGGAAAAAGGATCTTTAGAAAGGACATATAAATACAAAACAAAATTTAGCTCTGTAGCTCTCAATGTGGTCCAATACAAAAGCCCAACCAAAAGAAAATGTTTTTACTTCTGTCTTCTACAATTGTATACAAAAATAGAACCAATGTTCAATCTCCAGCAACAAGTGCTTCATTAACATTAACTAGCCTTACAAAATCCATTTAAGATGGCGGAGCCAAAAGTAGTAGCCTACAACTCTAGCAGGATAAAACTAACGACTCAACATGGTGATACAGTGTAAATCTCAGTGGCATAAAATGGTAGCGGTGATACTACAAAGAGAGAAATACACAAAATCATGAATACACCCTACATCAAACTCATACATTACATAAAAATATCATTGAACATGAAGCAACGAGACATTCAATACACTTACAACTTCATACACGTCACTGCATTGCTGGGTGTTCTCTCCAGGATACAGATCTTAGGATAGTCTCAAAACTAGATAAAACAATGTGGCTTTTAGTGACATTAATAAAACATCGTTTAGTTTCTTAGCACACCTTAGATGTCATTCAACCTTTACTTTCATAACAAACAAAACAGTATTGAGCAAGGACAAATCTGCAAGCACCCATTTCAGGACGGCAAGGCTAATTCACATATCTAAATCAACAGGCCTCCTTTAGCAAACTAACTAATTTCTCAAAAAGTACGAAGTTACATACCTACTACTAAATGTGTATTATGTCGTTAGTTTAACAATTATGCAACTTACACACGCTATTGGTGACAATTATTCTCCTGCATTCGTGCCAGCAGCCTTGTCTCCTTTACAACGTTCCCGCTCCTCTGAATCTACCCAGAAATCACTACAAAAACCCCTTTGGGAACTACATCTTGACATCACTGTAGTTTTCTGGCATTTAAAGGAGACATACACTACTAAACTTGCAAATGAAATGAAAAAAGGATAAACTCCAAACATGACCTGGTTACAAATATAATATCGTATTTTGACATTTTTGGCGAAGACATGCATTCCGTTAGGGATATTTTACATATTTAACATTCTTTAACCATCGTGATTTCGAATTGGTGCAGTTTTCAGCACAAAAACTAATTTTATTCTTTTGCTCTTTTGCATTGCTCTATGCTGTTCTATGGTGCTTTCTGCTTCTTGGTTGTGCAAGCATGTTTTCATGACGTTGCATATAAATCCATGTATAAGTCTTAGAGAGGTCACTCTGGCCTCTAATGTGCTGGCCTAGGTAGCAGTGTGGAGCCTGCTCCACTTCCACATGCTCCTCAGAGGTGGACGGCTGTCCCATCGTCCTGCAGAGAGAGCCTTGCGAGGCTAATTACAACCCTAATCCTGTCTGGAGCCACTGTGTGTGTGTGTGTGTGTGTACATCTGACTCAGAAGTACCATTAGTAACTTTCCAAAAAGTACTAGGCGTCCTTCATCCACTTAACCCTACTGTCACCACACACACACGCACACAAACCCATCTAGTCTCTAACTCTCAAAGGGAGTCTGTCTCCCTCTTTCTCTCTCACACACACATACTGGCCATTGTAACTTAATTTAATTAGCCTTTCACCATTAGAACAGATAATCAGTCTGCGAGTGGGAGAAGAAATGGACGGTATTAATGTGGAGAGATCGTAAGCTTGCTTGAGATATCTGATTCAATTTGTATGCAGACTGACAAACGTCCTCGCAAGGAGGCAAAGAGAACGCGCTGAAAAGGCAAAGAGCCTCTGTGCTTTGGCATGTGTCTCTTTCTCTCCCTCAGCCTCTCTATTCTCCTCTTGCTCTATCTCTTCCTGCCATTGTGAGGCTCTGCATACAATTCCTCTGCATAGTTTGCAATTTTGTCGGTGCTCAAAACCTTTGTGGGCCTGTGGGTACTGAAGTCCTTTGAGAGGACCGGGATTCAGAGATATGACACTGGTGGGTGATGCAACAGTGCGAGTTGACCCTCACCTTGAGATGGACAGGCACAAAACAGAGGTCAGCAACTTCATGAAAAGACAGAGGACATGGCAAAAAAGACATCTAAAAATAAATGGGAAAAACATTAGACAGACAAATGAAATCTTTATGGACTGAGCAATGGATGTTGTTTACGAATAAAGCACCAATCTATAAATACATAAACAACTCCTTGTATGACCCACACACACACACATAATCGACCACCCACTCATGAGTCTCTATGTAACCAAACAACATCACGTCCTCCCGAAACTTACTGAACTCAACTTTCCAAAGGTGGCTCGAAGTCACTCACAAGCCACTGCCACTGAGCAATGCAATAAAGCGAGATTAAATAAATAAACACGTTAAAGGAATAGATTACCTCAAACAGCGGGGAGGTCTGTCCAAGGGACAGGCTAAAAAAAAGAGAGAAAAAATACAGCACTCCGGAACGATCCGCTGCAAGTCCCCCTGCCTGCTTTTCGCTTGGCGTGACCGTCTGGCCGGGCTGATGAGCATCAAATCACATTTGCCGTGCTTTAATATTTCATTAGGCGAGGACATATTTGATTTTCCTCCGCCTTGACGGGGCCTCTCTCTCTCCCTGTCTCTCTCACTCAATTCGGGGCCTTGGTGGAGGCTGCCATTGTTTGTGTGTGTGAGGGGCCTAGTGAGTCGAGATGACACTGTTCAAGGGAAAGTTTCTGAAGTCTCACATCATTTGACGTGACTGCTGAATATAAAAACACCAGGGCACTCAATCCATTATCTGTGAGTGCCGTTCAACTAATGTTAATAATGGGAATACAAGTCTCAATGGCTTTTTACGGGAGTGTAATTCCATTTCATGTCTGGGAAGATGGAAGAGGGAATAACATCTAAGGGATCTTTCTGGAACTTTTTACGACTTCAGACCAAGCTTTTCACTGAGCGATGATGTGACAAGTAGAGGTGACTTCAAGTTCAATGGAGGTGACGTGCAGAAATGATAATGCGTTTTAAGTCAGAGAGCTCAAACTCTTTGGAGACAACCAAGCAGCCTCGGAGTCCCCAGACTAGAGCAGAAAGGAAATGGCTACATTTTAACGAAGGGAAAAAAAATGCCTGTCACCTGAGTCACACTCCCAGCGTAGCTCATTGCCTCTAAGATGTTTAATTCAACGAGTGCCGACATGCCTGTGCGACAACTTCAGCACAAGCCTTCCCCGAAATTAAGTTGCGAACTGACAAGGTCATTAACGAAGTTTATATGGTAATGTGGACATGCGCGACACATCGGCGTGTTTCTTGCGGTGACCGTTGTTGGCGCATTAGCCATTAAGCGCTGACCTAAGCATCGGGGAGGCTGACAAAGCACCAATTCGGCATTAGTCAGGAAAATGTTAAACAGCTCTACGGTAATATTTATGTAAAGAGTGCCATGGGAACTTATGAAAGATGAGGATGTTATTTCTGTCACAAGTTTGAAAAATTGCCACACCTTAATGGCAGTAGTTTTCACACAAAATTATGTATTTATCGCCCATTACTGAGGTGGAGACGTTGATTGGTGCTCATGGAAATTTGAGCTTCTTTTCTCCCTCACTGTGTGCCATTCTCTCGCTCACTCTGAATTGCTCCCCCCCCCTCTTTTCTTCTCCTCTCTCTATCATTCATTTTTCTCATTCTCATATTCCCCTCTTTCTTCATCTTCCTCTCTCTCTCTCTGCTGAGTCACTATGGGCTTTAGGCTGAGGGCTGTCTTGAGGAGCTGCTGCTGTGTGTTTGGTTGGGCAGATGAATGGGCGGCTCCCTACATCCATTTCCTTCCCCCTTCCCATCGCTGGCCCACCAGCCGCCTCCTGCAAACAGATTCCGTCCCTGACAGCGCATTCGAAATGAAACGGCGCAGAGGATGGAGCACAGGAGCCAGCCAGGTCATTCCCGCCCCTCCTCCTTTATCTTTCTCCGGTGCTCTAACTTGCCCAACATTTTTGCTCTCACGCTCACATCTTCAGTCGCTCTCGCTTGCTCAACACGGTGCTGTCAACTGCACGAATTGTCCTCCCACAGGAATAGTCCTATGCACTCCAATTCCCTTTTGCTTTTCAGGCTTCACAAAAAGCAACGCTTAACGCTGAAAAGTGCTGTGAACCGATATCCCTTCCATGAGCTAATATGTTTTATTTGCTTCAGAGTTTGCAGAAAGTTTCATTATGGCAGATCTATTTATGTATAGTTCAACTGAATCATCATTATCTTCCCCTATACATGGCATCTGGTCATTGATGTCCCTGAGCTGTCCTAGTGAAGATCCTAATGGCCTAGTAAGGCAATAAAAACACAGACACTCGGCAAGTAAAAAGTTTACTGAGTGCATCAGTACGTGCACAATAAACATTAAGAAGTTGGTGCACCGGGAGATACGGTGTTGATTCGCTGTGCCGAGGTAAACATTCACTCGCCTGCATGGCGCAAAGGTGTAAATGCTATCGACGAGCAGGACTCTCGAAATGCGTCGCTCTCCACTTTCCCCCTAAGCACCCATCAGTTTGGCCCCTGCAATGGCAATGTCCTCCTGTTTGACAAATCACACTCCTGTTTCACGGGGACAGTAGAGCGGATCTCATGGCTAAGTGGGTGTAAGTCAAGCTGCCAATGCCTGACGCCACCTTAATTGCAACGTGGGGACAACAAATCAGCACAAACGGCCTTGGGGGTGCATAGGGAAGGGGTGTTGGTGCGCTGACTGGCTCTCATACAGATGACCAGCCCAGACTCGAGCTCAGCATCAGTGATAGGCGTCTCTGTTCAGCTTGGCGGTCGGGAGATATTTAACTTGATTAGAGGAGGTACAGCAGGGATAGGCCCGTGGAGCTCCATGGATCGTTAGGGAGGAAGGGAGGGGGTACCAATAGGCTGAGGGTGATGCCTTGAGAGATCGGCTGGTGGGGGGGTGTGTGTGTGTGTGTGTGTCCATGCATGAGCATAAACGTACGTGTGTGAATATGTATATGTGTAAGTGTGTGGAAATGACAACTTGCATTTTAGTCACCTTTCAGGCATTCTTCCACCTATTTCTGTTCTGTTCTAACACTTCTAAAGAGTGGAAACTGATTAAGCAGTAAACACAAGAAATGGTGTCACACAGCTTGATAAAAGCAGAGGAGCGTGTATATAACTCAATATTATTTTCATCTATTAGCTATTTCACTGAACATTTGTCGAGCAAATTTTAATTGAGAGCAATCCATATTTTGGTTTGGGATTTTTTTCAATTACATGCTGTTAATATGACAAAATGAGACAAATAAATGAAGAATAATATTTCACCTTAGGCAATTATGGCTCAAATGCATTCTGATTACTTGGCAGCACAGCGTGGATCTCATAATGTCTCCAATTTATCAGTTCCCCCGAGACCCAGCTAATGATGAAAGCCATCCATCAACGGCGCCATCGACAGGCCAATTGGGTTAGTGCATGAGTTAGCGTAAGACTGGCATGGTCGGATAATAAATATAGCAGCACAGGAAACACTCCCAGATGACCTTTTGGAAACTAAATCCACAGCGTGGTATTAGCTGCTAAACTGAGACTGTCGCATGGGAGAGGGACCTTTCTGTTGAAGCAGCTGAACTAGAAATGCCTCAGTAACATATAAACTTAGCTTTGCGATGTAGCACAGATGCACATACTCTCTCTCTTACATAGGCATGCACACGCAAAACACACACACACACACACACACACACAAAAACACACAGAAAAATAAAAATTAGAAGGTGTGGTGTTGTTACATGACAGTAACAATAACTATTGCCAACATGAAGGAATGTGGCTACAGTATGTGTTTCATATTCAAAGTTCCTCTATCTATCTGTTTCTTACACACACACACACACTCTCTACCGAATCATAATTATGCAGCTAGAACTTGACCCCTGTGCCCTTTAAGAGAAACACTGCTTGAATCACCACCAGGGGTCACTGCAAAAGGTCACACCTTTCCTTGCTCTAATCACATCTCCTAATCTCAGTCACCCTTTCCCTGACCCCCCATTGGCGACTAGCCGTCAGGAAAACGTTAGGAGGAAACACAATGTCCAATCAGGTCTTGACACCTCGGGTGACCACCCTGCGGAGGCCCCTTAGTGTTGGTTGACTCACCTCCAGCACACACGCTCCTCCATACTAGAGGATACACGCTGGCCACGAAAGGTCAGAGAGGTTCCCAGGATGTGCACCCAGGTGAAGCTGGGGATATTTACCTCTGCAGCCAGAGTTAGGTGCAGCTGGGATTTTAGGAAATGCAGTCATCCCAGTGTGGTTTTAACCATGCCTGGAGAATAGCTACTGCACCCAAACACACACACACACACACAACACACACACAGTTTAACAGGTGAGCCAGAAGAGATTTTATGACTGGAAGCGAAAAAACACCTGAGCTGAAATTAAAGCTGTCCCTTGTGGTGTGTGTGTGTGTGTGTGTGTGTGTGTGTGTGTGTGTGTGTGTGTGTGTGTGTGTGGATGCGTGAGTGTATTTAGCAACAGAAAAGTGTATGAATTTACACTACCTGTGTGAGTGTGTGTGTGTAACATTGGACAACATCTGTTGGAAACTGCTGATGCACTGATACACTCAGTGGACATCACCATGAGGATGAATGGAGTCACAGGCCTGACTGAGAGGGAACTGGGAGGATGGTTGGGTGGGTGGGGGGGGTCATTTACATATTTGAGGATGGGGTGTCTAATTTAGAGAAAGGGGGGAAAAACTTTCATTGCAGCAATTAAAATATGTTTGTAATTCCAGTCTGTTTGAATTTGTAATGCCGATCTCATAAGAAGCTTCTAATTAGCGAGCCATCTTGGCTTTTGGGGATGGGCTGTCTGGTTGAGGCTCGGAGAGCGAACCTTTGATGAGATGCAAATCGATTCCGGGAGCCACAAATGGCCTGGAGAGGCCCTGCCCTCTGGTGTCACATTGGGGAACTGCAGGCCAGCACGGAAATGTTGGGATCTGTTTGTGTGTGTGTGTGTGTGTGTGTATGAGAGTGTGTGGATTGATTGTATGTGTGTATGGATTTTGTGTGTATGTGTGTAGATTGTGTGGGTGTGTGTGTGGGGGTATGTGCGTGTGTGTGCGTGGCTAGGTCAGAACAATGATTGTGGATCTTACCATTGCATGACATAGCCCACTCATACATGGGTCCAAAATAAAACCGTGTGCCCTTTCATGGCCAACTGTATGTGTGCAGAAAAGCAGGTAATTGTTGCAATAGTTGTACTCCAGAGAGCCCTTAAGAGTGCTCTTGTGTGCTTGAGCGCTTTGAGTGGCGTGCCTCAAAACCCAAACTTTCTCTCAAGGCCTTCCACTTGCCCTTTTTCCTTGTCACCCTTTCAAGTGCCTTGTCTTGTGATATATTACAGTTTCTCGCAGAGGTAGAGCACACACCTACTGGCTCTGATAAAACCCACTGAACTGGTACCATCAGTCAGACAAAACTATAGTGTCGGAGCATTGCCAGTGTTAGGTGGGATTACAGGCCGAGATACTCATCCCCACTTTATCCCAACAACTGTCCTCGGGGACATGGTGTAGATCAATGTCCAAATAACACCTTCAGTTTAAAAACACCCCCTCCATCCCATCTCCCCCTACATTGGCATCAACCCCAGTACTGGTACTGAGCTCCCAGCTTGCACCTGTTTGACCATAAATCTGTGTTTGGCTAATATGTATGGCTGGTAGGCTAATACTGCATACAGCACCACATGTATTGACACCCATGGTACAGATGAGTAAAAAGAGGTATGAAATTGTTCCATGTGTGCTTGTATCAAAAGTATTATTTATTTATTTATTTTTATTTTTTTCTTCTCAGAATCTTCTCTCTTGTTACTCTTTACCAGGGGTACCAATAATGTAAAAGCTCTAAACCTATTTGCTGCACAGTATGTGTAATGCATGTTAAGTCTGATGGATGTGTGTATGCTCATAGTGCTGAAGGCAACTTTAACTAATTTAAAGTTCTTTGGTTAATGTTCAATGCTCTAAGGCAGCTATACATGTTTATCATGTAAGCTGTACATGCTAATCAAACTCTGCAGAAATCACTTGTTGATGTTTGAACTGTTAAACCCCCATTACCTCATATTCAAAGGCCTTTAAATCATTGGAAAGATTCAAGTATTCACTGTGCTGTGTACTGTATGTAAATATACATCCCAACAGAAACAAAACAATGACCTGGAAATAGGAAATGGATCCCAACTTGCTGCACAGTCTGATAAAGTTCACCTGTGCAAAAAGGTACACAGTAAAAGCTGTCAATATTTTTAGCATTGGAAAGATTCAAGCAAAACCAAGACAAGACAAGACAGCGACCCATGTATGTAAACTGGCTTGACTTTTGACATGTGTGCTACTGTATGTAAATATACATCCCAACAGAAATGGTACCTCAAAGAGAAATAGAAATGGATCCCAACTGGCATAAAGCGCAGGAATAAATAAATGTGTCTTCAGTCTTGATGTGTGTAGACACACACATTAAAGTGGCCGCGAGAAATAATCCAAAGGCCCATTTGGAGGCAGCCCGCCTGTGTTTCGAGAGGGAGCCTTTTTTTCTTCTCCATGTTCTGCGCAATGCTCTCTATTCCCTCCAGGGCTTCCCCAGCGAGCAGACCCAAGCCCCAACCCTCAGCAATAATATATGAAGAGTAAACACCATCAGTTCCTTATTGTCATATCCCATGCACATTCCTACTCTGAGCAGGGGAATTTTACCTGGGGCTATGCTTAGTGAGGCTGTCAATCCCAGGTGTGTATGTGTGTGTATCAGTTTGTCGATTTGTGATAGTGTGAATTTGTGTGTGTGTGTGTGTGTGTGTGCATGTACAGTATGTGTGTCTGCATGTATCAGTGTGTGTGTGTGTGTGGGATTATATATATATGTGTGTGTGTGTGTGTGTGTGTGTGTGTGTGAGAGAGAGAGAGAGAGAGAGTGAGGGAGGGAAATATTGGGAGGGTGAGCGAAACAGGACAGTAGGGAGTAGTAGGACAGAGTATGTGTTTACTCAGAAGAATCCCCATTTCTAACACTAAGACACAGTGCCTTATGACATTGAGGAGGGAAAAACAACAACACAGCCACTGTAGCCTCTAGTAATTTGGTGTCTGGTGGAGATGCTGAATCTCAGGCTACCCCCCTGATGTAAACACACCTTACTTATCTCCACAGTATTTGAATCTGCCAGGTAATATTTTTGGAGGACTTAGCATTTATCTTGGGAGCATCACATTAATACTACTTTAATAGCACTTGAAATTTGTCCCCAGGGCCATTGAACTGTTCAATGCTTCACTTAAGGGAAGAGGAGAGATAGACTTCTCTGCATAGTCTGTCTGCCTCTTCACCCCCTCCATGTTTGGATACTGTCTGTCCACTATCCACTTTTTACCACTGTCTTTCTGCCTCACTGTTTGCGTGCTATATTAGCACATTAGCACATATGCATAACCCCTCCCTCCATGCCACAGCCGAACTGTGGCCACACTTTCGCATTTTCTTAAAATAGTTATAGATATATAGATATATAGACTTTATTCTTGCACTGTTGCACTGTTGGACTTAGAGATGGGTGTGTGTGTGTGTGTGTTGTCTGTATGCTACTGTGTGTGTGTTGTCTGTATGCTACTGAGACCTTGAATTTCCCCTGGGGATCAATAAAGTATCTATCTGAAATCAAAGTGTTTTTTTTTTTTTTCTGAGCACACAGAAAAAAAATGCTTGGGTACACTATGACTGCAGAGCTGCAAAGCCACCTAATGAAATATCCAGGGATTTTAATGCAAATTGCTATTGTTTAATTAACTAGCAGTGGGAGAGCAGCGGGGCAACTAGTTGCATGTTAAAACAGCAAGTGTATTTTGCATTCGCATCTGAAGCCAGTGCTTTTCACAAAAATATCACTGGACAATGGGATGCACACACCAAGCTCAAATTCACTGCCCGAATAATATGGTTCAAGGCCTGTAAAGTATTATTTTCCTTCCGTTTCATTTTGCAAAACCACATAGATTTTGGCGGAGGCATGATGCGGTCAGAGAACACAGGTGGGTGTTTATTCAAAAAGATATCCAACTGGCTAATAATATTACCATGGAAATATGTGGGTGTATTGTTTCTCATTTTGCATGACAAACTGATTCCGTGAAGGGCACTTTCTATGTTAGTTCAAGCGTGAGAGATTGAAAAGAAGCAGTTTATTTGTGCAAGGCTGGACAATTTCTTATTGTTACCAGTGTTCAATAAGTACTTTTGACCAGTAACAAAGTGACTCCTGGGTGTGCAACAAACTTTAAATTACATTATAATTAGAAAGGTGAAACAGGAAGCATGAATTAAACCATCATCATGCACGACTGCTCATGACTATCAAAGTGTGTATTTGACTTCTCAGTAGAAGTCCAAAAATGAAACAGCCACGCTGTATGCATGTAGCATAATCTTTGGATGTGGATGAGAAAAACATACGGGACCAACGGTAATAGGGAGAGTTACGATACACAGTTTAAGTTGGCTGCAATTGCAATTAATAAATCCCCCCCCCCCCAATCAAAAAGATGACAGAGATCATTCATTCAAGGGGCAGTCCTTTCTCTGCTTTAATGCTCTTTTCACTTCAATAGTTGAGCTTCAATCCATTTTTTTGGGCAAAAGCAATCTTGGTCTTTTCATGCAAACTAATGGTAAGGTAGAACAAAATACCAGTGATAACCTCTGCAAAATAATAGCGTGCAAGCACAGATAACACATTTCAGGATTTTGAATACATGGCCTGAGCTCTAGGCGAAGATTATGAAAACGACCGGCCTCTGTCTGTGTGTGCCTGTGTGTGTGTGTGTGTGTGTGTGTGTGTCTGAGTTAAGGATGAAACACTCCCTTCCAGAGCATATCTGGCAGTCAAATGTGGAGCAGGTCACAGAGAGGTCAGGGGGTCAGACAACCTGTTCCACCTGTCTCCCTCCACTTGTGTTCCACTGCCTACAGTCTTATCTGTACACACACACACACACACACACATACAGACGCACGCACGCGCACACACACAAGTGCTTTTTTTCTAATGGTGAAATTGAAACAGGATAATAATCACCCTCTAATGTGGAAATGTACTAAACTGAGCAGACCTTACTTGGTCTCTTTCGATTGGTCTCATTTTCAAAAACACAACTGAAATGTCCTTATTAGAGGGTTTAGACAGACGTGTGAATTTTCACGGAATTGAAGCAATCTACAATGAAAGCAGAGTCAACAAAACAAAGTCACTTATCACTGGCAGTTTTGAAAACATCTGGAGATTATAATAATATAGTAATAATAAAAACAGTTTAGAATTTGTTGTCCACTGCGAATAATGGCAGGAGCATGGTCCCCAATTTCTCAGGGAAACCAGTCTGAAGAACAAGCTTCTCTGAATCAAGAATTGTTTGTCCCCCAGTTTTGTTGGGTGAATTGGGGACGAAAGCATATTTATAGTTATCATTTGTGGTACCATAATTACTATGTAATGAACGACAATTAACCAGCTCAATATAGAGGGGTTACAGGGTGGTAATTACAGAAATAATATGGATCAACAATCTGTATCCACATACATCACGTCAGAATTATGTTGGTGCAGATATATGAAGTCATATTTAGATACAGATGAGCTCATAGACCAAGAAGTGCTGCTTTGTCTTCCCTTACTGTTGTGCATAGGCAGCTATATACTGTATGACAGCATTCACTCAAGTTAATGGTCTGGATTACTGCCTTGGACTACAGTAGTTATATGGTCATTCACTTCCATATTCCGAACAGCATGTTTATTATGAGCAGTATGTATTAATAGCTAGTATTGTTCAGGACAATATCAAATCTACTGCAGGATTCCACCAGTAGACAAAACATTAAGGCACTTCAAGTTATTAAAAAAATAATAATGTTCTGGTAAATGAAGACACATTGTTGACAAACAAAGCAAGAAATTAGCTACAAAGCCCCCCTGCTTGTAAATGATCTATAACATGTTTATTATACCTTTATTGACAAATAAATATAACAGAATATAGTAATGAGAAGTGTCTGCAAACAGAGATGTCATAGTGGGAAACTGGGCCTTTGGGGCTTCCACAGATCACAATGCGGTATGTAATAGCAACTCAACAGACTCAGGACTGAACAGAATTCAACTCATTTCTAAGCTCCAGTAGGAAAACTAATGATGTTTTAGTGTGTGCTCACATGGTGCACTGTCTGACTGGCTCCTTAAAGGTGCAGCCAGTCAGCGATGGCACAGGAAGTCGTGTTTGTTTATGTTGTTAATTGTTAACCAGTTAACAAATCACAGGGAACATTTTTTGACTGTTTTAAAATCTGTAATACCTTATTATCAATTGTTATGGAAACCTACCATCAGTGATAGAATACCTTTATCATCTATTCTGTGATCAATCTTTTTCAAATAATTTATCTCCTGTATGCAGTGGATGACTACATTTTGATATAATATGAGAATATCTGGCCTTTAAAAGTAGCGATTATGGGAAAGTTTGAAAAGTGTTCGAACGAGATTCAGTCAGACATGTAGTACCAAAAGACAGATACTGCCTCACTCGCTGGCACACTGGTCTTGGCACCACCGAGAGTCATGCTAGCGAGCATGGCAACATGTTGTGGCACACCAATCTGGGAGGGGAGTGGCGTGGCATGTTCAATTGGAAAGTTCACGGCGTCCCGAGCACAGCATGCATATTGGGGCTCTCGTGGGGCGAGCGGAAAATTACAGGCACAACAAATTAAGATCGCAGGTGGTTTAGCGGCCCCCCTCGGGAGCTCTACAGGACAAGGGGGCCTTGCAGTTTGAGCCCTGATCTGTGGGGGGGCACTGAGAATCACAGGAAATTACACACACAAACACACACACAGACATTTTCCTGTCACACCCCCTGCGAATATACATGCCCACACATGAACACAAACTCACACACCACACACAGCGCATACTAAATGTGCACAGTTCACATTATTATCTGTATCTGGTCAACCAATAAAATTACCTGTATCTGGATCTGTGTTTAACCGGAGGCAGGCGTCATTAATACTGTCTTGTAATAAAATTATGCAAGATCAAAGTAACCTAAGGTAGCCTATGGCTCTGATGGTCTGCGATTTTTGTTTTTAGATCATTTCAAACTAATTAGTCTAACGTGACGGCATCACCTTTGATGGACATTTATTTCCTTTCGTCTATATTTGACGATGAGGGATTAACATGAACGTCTATCTGACGGACCCCCACGTCGGAAAACAACGCAGAAGGTACACCTTTCTCGTTGGAATTTGACGCCAAGAACCCTTGACCATGCATCAGACCTTTGACGAGTATAGGGAGTGAGACTATGTTTCAACCAAAACTCTGCAGCATGGATTATCACCCTCACAAAGTCCTTACAACATGTTACACCTCTCCTGATAGAGCTACACTGGCTCCCTGTCTTTCAACGGATCAACTTTAAAATCCTGATGATCACATTCAAAGCCCTCCATAACCTTTGGCCTCCATATGTCACAGAACTCATACAGACTTACAAACCCTCCCGTTCACTACATTCATCTACAGCTGGAATATTGTCAGTACCAAACATCAAGCTCACCACTATGGGAGAAAAGGCCCATGATGCAATATGTAAAAAAGTGTTGAAACACCTGCAGGAACTTTAATCACATCCCATTCTAAATCCATAGGCAGCTGTAACTTCTCCCGCTCTTTTGGGAAGGATTTCCACAAGAAATTTAGAGTATCTGTGGAAATGTTTGCACATTCATTCAGACGAGAATTTGCAACCTATATTAGACCTAAATTAGATTGATCTACTCACATGGCCCTCCCCAGAGTTTATTTACTTTTCCACAAATAGAGCTACACTAACACACATACAAGCAGACAAGTAAACACTCAAGTCAAAGTGTATGCCACTTGTGTAGGTAAAGTGAGATATACGTTTGAGGGTATTCATACAAATGCAGATTCAACGCAGAGCCACAAATCTGGCTAGTTTTATATTTTTGAAAGGGTGCAATTAAGTGATAACGGTGCATGGTATCAGAGAAATGCTGTGAGTATTAGTATATGAGCACAGTATCGGCCCTACCTGTGACCATCAATCAATTAATTGAGGTAACAGAGGTTAATGCAAATGACCTTTTGATGTTGGTCAAATGAGCTGCCTTTTTCCGAATAACATGTATATTCGGGTAGATTCACATTGTCTGTGCGACGAACATTTGGATTTGGATGCATCTCTCATACATTCTAGCCAAACATCAAAATCCTAGAAAATCCCACAAACACACACAGACACACACACATTGCAATGTCACACCTCCTGCTATGCACAGGTATGCCAGGATGGGTATACAGGCTTCCATACACACACAAACCCTTGCAGTTTACATAGTGTAGGCATCCATTTCTAACCTCACACTAGAAACATTGAAGAATCAATTTCTGTGATGTGAATGTTCTGATTTCGTATTGATTGTCAATATTGTATACTGCAGTTTGCTCTGTTCATGTTAATGTAGGTTTTCTTTGTTTTTTTTTTTTGTATCTGAGAAGACACAAATACAAACTCACAAGTACAACTGACAATGTTATGTCTCTTGCTCTTCATTCCAAACTGGTGTCCTCTGTATCTGACTACAACCTTTAAGGTCCAGTTGAGCATGCCTAGTGAAGAGTTAGCTCTCCTTTGCACTCCACTCGATGGACTGCGGGCTTGGCCTGCGCTGCTGCTCCAGTGGAGGCGGAGAGGACCACAGAGCTGCAGAGGCTGTGCAGAGGCTGCTGCTGGGTGGAGGAGGAGGAGCCGGCCATGGAGCCGTGCCCAAACCTCCTCATGAGAATTCCCCCACCGGCCCGACCTTGAGGTGAGCTCCGGCCCTACGCCACTCGCCACTGTGCATTACAATGTCCACTGGGCTCTGCGTCTGTCTCTCTCTCCTCCACACACACACACATGTAGTCTCTCCATCTCTCGCACACTCTTTCAATTTCTCAGTGTCTGTCACTGTCACTCTTCCAGCCTATCTATTACTTCACTGGCTCCTTCCTTTCTATATTAATCTCTTTCCCACTATTTAGCATCACCTCACCTATTTATTCCTCACCAATCCATTCATTGTTTATTCAGAGTTATCTCACTTTGTGTCTTCAACCAGCAATATTTGCAAAAAAAAAAAAAAAAAGAATTGAGAATTGCTAATAAAGGAGACTTCTTGCTTCAGAAGCGGAGGCCTTATGGAATGCTCTCGCTCCACGAGCTACATGATTTGTGCCATGTAGTACACAGATGGTGAGACAACAGCGAGATCAAGGCTGAGGAGGAATAGGAGTCCGGCACAGCGGTTTTCTTTTGTCCTCAAGGTGAATGCTGAATGCATCGCTTTCCAGTGTGGGTCATTCTATTTTATTTCATGTTTTCTTTTTTTTTTTATCTCAGGCACTTTTGATTATGACAAAATGGTCAGAGGTTCTGCAATGGCAACGACTTTGAAGAAAACAGAGAGAGGGAGAAAGAGTGTGCGTGAGAGGAACAGAGAGAGAGAGAGAGAAGGAAAAAATGAATTCAATTTAAAAGTTTTACTCTTTTCATATCCTTGCAGCAACATTTTCAACAGAGAATCCTTCGCCGACAAAATTTGAATGAGAGACTGTGACAAAGGCTCAAGGTAACACGCCTCTGCCTTTGGCCACCTCATCCAAAATTGAAATGACGAGGCACTGAATGGAGGCCACATGGTGGCAGCCATCTTAACCTCGCTGAGGTGAGGGTGACTGAGGGAAACACTGGGGCAGGGTGTCACGATCAGCCTTGTCCACAGGACAAACAGAGCTCTTATCCCCAGGGACCGGAGCTATTACTTCCACTGTTATAATTAGTCCTCAATGTGGAGAGAGAGTAGCAGAGAGGAAGAGAGAGAGGAAAGAAAGAGAGAAAAAAGAGAGGAGAATGGGAGGAAGAGGAAGAAATAGGAGACAGAGAGAGAGGCACTTGCAAAAAAAAAAAAAAAATCAGAAAGATGAGAACTGCTTTTAAAAGATGATAGGCGAAAGAGAAGAAAGAAGGGGCAGAAGAGGGAAGAGGAGAGATTGAAGTAGAGGAGAGGAGCAAGCATGTCAAATGGCTCAGCAGTGAGATCTGACTGTGCTGCGTTTGAGAGGGATTTGATAAATGCTTTGTGATGTGTGCTGGGTAGGGGGGAGAGAGGAGGGTGGTGGTGGTGGTGGTGGTGGTGGTGGTGGTGGTGGGGGAGTTTGCAGGGTGAGTGGGAATCCAACAGTCAAATGTGACATGGTGCTGTGGATGTCCTCTTTGATGTCCTCATTTTTGCCCTGGGATGGAAATTTGGAACAATGATCACAGACAAAACTAAAAAAAAAAAAAGAGATGGAACGAGAGCCATATCTCTCTCGGTGAGGGTATAGCTACATGTGAGTGTGTGTGCAAGAGCCTGCATCTCGTCACACACACAAACAAACACACACACACACACACACACACACACACACACACACACACACAGACGTCTTTTCTGTGTTTTGCTCCTCATTTCTTCCCTCTTCCCTCTCCGTGGCTGTCACTGCTGTAAGGCTAGGGGATGAAGCATCAACCGAATGAGCGTCAAGAGGAGCAGCTCTCCTTTCTGACATTGTCTGAATGCTTGGGGACTAAGAGCACTAAAAAAAATTGACACAAGAGGGACAAAATAGGAGCAAAGACAATGGACTGGAAAATGGACAGTAGAAAATATCACCTTTACATCCAAGAACCGAATGCAATAATTGCTTCCTGGATTCATGTCATCATCCATTTCATGCCACCAGTTGATGTTGTCTCCTTTTGCACTATAAGACACTTCCATGGATTCCGACAGGCTGTCATGGTTGTCGTCCATGTTACATACAGCTTCTAAATAGATCAGTGAAGGCACTGAAAGCACGTTAGCTTGTAGCATGTTTGGCATTGGCATTTTTATATTTTTACCTCAGTCAAAGTATGCCAACTGCTCAGGCATTGTGTGATTGAGGTGCAGCTTAGACAGATTCCTTTTAGCGATAGTATGATTGACATTGTGTCATTGCATTGAGGAATTCTTGTAACACTAAAAGTCTCAAACAATTGCTGGGTCGACTAGAACAAGTTTAGATAGTGGATGGCTCAACAACAGACCCTGGTCCACACCTGGTCTGGATGTGGGAACACAGTGTATCCTTGAGAGGCCACATTGGCCACTTTTGTATTCAGAGCTGTTGCAAGTATATATATAAGTATAAGTATATATATTCTTTTGATCCCGTGAGGGAAATTTATCCCAATCCCAATCTATGAATTAGTGAAACACACTCAGCACACAGTGAACACACAGTGAGGTGAAGTACACACTAATCCCAGCGCAGTGAGCTGCCTGCAACAACAGCGGCGCTCGGGGAGCAGTGAGGGGTTAGGTGGCTTGCTCAAGGGCACTGCAGCCGTGCCTACTGGTCGGGGTTTGAACCGGCAACCCTCCGGTTACAGGTCCGAAGCGCTAACCAGTAGGCCACGGCTGCCCTCAAGTGCATTTGATGTTGCGATGAGAGTCTGTTGCAGGGCTCATTCATTTCTTCACCAAATATCCATGTTCCATTACACAGCATTCCAACTATTTTACACCGTATTTGTGACAAGTTGCCTCCATCTTCATCTGTTGGTGCCATCTGTTTCCAAGACGTGACGGTGAATGTTACAGGATGTTACAGGGTTTTTTTTAATCATAAACACTTTGTCAAACTTATCATCTAATTTGTCTCACAGGATAACAGGAGTACTCGGCATCCCCTCATCCGCACTACCACTGTCACAATGGAAACAGAAAATGGCCTTCCACATGAGCAAAAAGATGGGAGGCCTTTGCAGCAACCCCTGCATCAGGTGACCAACCCACCTCACAGTAAACACTTGCGAGAGTGGGAGAAAGAGAGATCGAAGGCAGGGGTGGCCTCTGAAAAGCACAGGTTGCGCTCTCTTCAGCTGTCACTCAAACTTTGCCGAAAAATCTGCTTGCCCTGCGACATCGTTGACGGAATCCAGCATCTTGCTGCGACAGGACGCATCACGCGAAGGGGTGGGCTAGAACTAAAAAACAAAAAACATCCCGATGCGGAACGCCGTGCTGCGAGGCGCGAGAACAGAAGGCAAGCAGTCATTGTGATTTACACCAAGTACAGACGTAAAAAAATACAAAAAATCAGGACGATAGAATGAAAAAAAAACATCCTGATTTATTTAAGCAAAAAATGAGCTGTTTAAACAAACGACTCTCTAGAGAGTTACCAGAGAAGGAGAGAGAAGGGAGTCATTTAGACAAGTATGGCATAACGGGACAGAGCAAATTACAATTTAAAACGGGAGGGGGGTGTATTTCATAAATCATGCATGTGTGTCTTAAACGACTGCTCTGTGATTCTTACTGCCTCCCCTGCTATGAATAAGCTATGATGGAGGTCTGACAACTCTTAACGGGACACCCTCTTCCTCTAAGCCGCCAATTTGCGAGTGCCATTTGTTTGGCAGTTGTTTTATAGTTTTGTGGTCGCCTCATATCTCAGTTACTTGCTTTAAAAGTTCCACCCAAATGTCTGCGCTACTACTGTGACTTTCTTATATATAATTCATAAAGTGAGTTAGTTTATGTATGGTTGAACTGCAGTGGATTTTGTAGTTTTTTGTTAATTTTGCTTTGTATGTGTGTCTTTTTATATTATTGTCTAATTGGCATGTTTTATATGATTTTGAATTATTTTTTGTTAAAATATAATTTCCAGCTGCCAATAAATTTACCCTGTTGAGAGACTGACAGACACACACGCACGCACACACAGGCACAAATACACATTCTCACAAACACCTTAATCAGAAAGTTAGACATGCATTGTTGAGTGACAGCTGAGGAGTGACTAATGCACTCATCCTCCTACTGTGAGGTCAGGTTGCCATGACGGCAGATGAAGGGAAAGCAGCAGTAGCATTTCATCCCCCGTATCTCATCGAGTCTGCACCAGTGCATTATGGGTAGGTGAGGTTGCCATGTAAATGAAAATCAAATCAGGGGGCAAAGCACCCAGCATGTGCATGCTTCTGGAAAATAACTAAGAAATGGGAGGAAAATTAAACTCAACACATCTTCAGAAATCTCTCGACAAGTAAACATGGGGAACTTCACAACAACAAAAAACTTCAACTCCAACTCTAGAATGTGAGTCAATATAGCAGTCCGTGAAAATGAAACTGATTTAAATTATTGGGCAACTTGGTATCTAATTATCATCATTTAAATCTTTCACAGGTTTTAAACTGGTAAATTGCATGATTGTATTTGACTTAAAATGTTTAAATTGTGTGATCCTCTATCTGTGTATTTGCCCAGCACAGTAATTCCACACAGCTCATCTTTGTCACAACAACAGACAGCAAGACGAGGAGCAAGACGACTCCAGCAGTTTAGCAGTTCAACTCGCACTTGATTATCGATCCTAACAAACATTTACAAGATGCAGGCGGAGTTGTTCCAGCTCCATTTCGACAGTAATTCCGTCAATAGTAGCCCACCCTCCTTTCTGCGCAAACACACCTGAATTTACTCCCGACGAGCAAGCGAGTGGGAGCGTCTCCCACACAAACGCTTGGCTAAATGTTTGCTCTGGCGTGAGACGGGCGGCCGGGGGAAGAGAGAAGCGATCAATCACAGACGCCGAGTGTGTGGGCCTGACAACCACACATCCTTGGGCTGTTCCTCTGTAGGCAAGGTTAGGCGGGGGAGTGGGCGAGGAGGAGGAAGAGGAGGCGGTGGAGAAGTGTGGGCAGAATTAGGCAATTAAAAGCAAATAAATCACCTCAGTCCACAATTGGGACTTCAGTTTGTATGTGTGTGTGTGTGTGTGTGTGTGTGTGTGTGTGTGTGTGTGTGTGTACCTGTGAGAAAGGAAAAACACTTTGAAAGCTCAGGCAGTGAGGCCAAACACATGCTTGTGAGCAAAGAAAGGCAAACATGTACACAGTCACACACACACACACACACACACACACACACAATGATCTTAGTTTAACCTTTACCATAGAGGAGCATTCGCTGTCGAACATGTGCACATACATCCTCCCAAGATATACAGTACACATATTGTTATTGCCAATGCTTTTCTGCTTTATGGTGTGCTGATGTGCTCCATTGCTTCCAAAATTAATCTATCTAACAACTGACACCAAACTACTGGGACATGGAACAGACTGACCTACCCAAATCCAACAATTGAAATATGGGAAATATGAGATCCTTGAAGTAATACAAAAAGTACAAATTAAATGGTCTTTTTCCCCCAAGGTCACTCGCTACCTTATCACAGTAGTCAGTGTGAATGTGAATGAGAATAGAGTGGAGGTGCTGACCTTACAGGAAGTTTTCTCCGTTGATCTTTTTTTTCCCGTTTTTTTGAATCTCCTCATGAACTCAACTCAAAAACGCCTTTGATCCCAAACACAATGGGAAACTAAAGAGAGCAACACCGAATCCCCTGTGAGTTCTTTAGAGAGAGAGAGAGAGAGGGGGGGGGGGAGGGAGAGAGGCAGGGAGAAAGAGTGAGAGATAAGGATTACATGGAATAATTGTGCGGATGTGAAATAGTGTCTTTAAAAAAGAAATATCCTGAGACACTGTATGCATTACAGTATGTGTGTGTGTGTGTGTGTGTGTGTGTGTGTGTGTGTGTGTGTGTGTGTGTGTGTGTGAATGTGTGTGACCAAATCCAGTATCTGACTCATTCAGCTTTAGTAAGACTGCGCTGCACCCATGCTCTAACTTGAGTACTAAAGCAACATAAAAAGAGGCCTACAGGAGGCTGAAAAAACTGAACAATAGCCAAATCCACACCACCTCTCTTAAATAATACACTCATGTAAGCTTTCAAATAAACACTTATAGGGTGTACATTTCAAATCCCTCCTAAAACCTAATTCCTCCTTCTCAATAAAGAAAATGAAAAAGTGCACCAACCCCTTTTGTTGCGTATGGCAGAAAATAATCAGAGAACCTCACTCTACCTCTCCCTGGCAGCCTACTTGGCCCTGCTAGTGTGGCTGTGATAAAAATAGATAAGGTAAGTGAGGTAATAACAGTGATACTGGGAGCCACTAACACAGAAGTTGCCCATCATAATTTCTGCAGTGCTATGAGAGTCATGTCGGCATTAGTTGAGCGGTGGTGCCACCTGGCAGTTAAGAGCTCCGAGGAAACAAAGTTGCACTTCAGTGATGATGGCAATCGCGTCAACGGGAGACGCGCCAAACAGGAGTGGGATTAAGAGTTCTTTGGTGCAATAGTTGGGGCTTTTGGGACAGTGAGGCCAACACACATACAGGGTGGTGCATGTGGAGAAAAGAGTACAGCACAAGGACACTTATAGCCCAGGTATACTCCACGTTCCCGGCCTTGTGTGCGCGAGTGTGACGTCAAAATGACGTTTCTCGAGCTGGCACAGCTGAATTTCAGCCTTGCGTGTGCAGCTGACATTTTCTGATGGTCACGTATGTCACACAACATTGAAAGCAGGGTGGATGAGCTAGAAGCCAAGACCAGGGAGCAGGTGTGCTTCTACATGCACCAGCACTACAGTACATGTTTGTTAGGTTCACTCATATATTTACAGGAGACAATGTGAGACAATTGCAGCTCGACATGTCGGCATTTCATATAGCCTAGCACACATCCTAAATAAACTTAAAGCAACACCAAAGAGTTTTTTTGTACCTTAAAATAATGTTTCCAAAATCGTTTCAGTGGTTCATCAACTTGTAACAAGGTGAACGGCAATTCGCTTCAAAGCCCTCTATCGGCTATAACCGCACTATGTAAGTTTGCCAGATCGGGTAGCGGATCTGTAGTTCGATGGAATGAGACATAAGAAACTACAAATTTGACTTGCGTTTGATGTCGCAATACATCGTACTTTCATAAATCATGCAACATATTCGACCTTGTCTGTGGACATTGTTATTTGCAAAGCCGGTGCTGGATAAACAAATAGCGTGCGTGCAACAGAGGGAAAGTTCTTTGGTGTTGCTTTAAAAGGCTTATTAACACTTACAACATGAATGAAAGTAGCGTAGTAAAACAATGAAGATACGTTCTTTTCAAAATTAAATTTAAATTCGGCATTAGGCCCAGAGGGTAATTGGTTTGTAGTAGAATTGGAACTGATTTGTGAACTGTAGAGTACTGAAGTTTGATTATTCTAATCAGTTTAAAATTACCAGCGAGAGTTGTGGCACTGGGAGAATGGCACCGTAGGCTATTGTTAAGATTGAATAGTCATTTGAGGAAGTATTAGGCTAAACAAAGTTACCAGCGAGAGATGCAACACAGCTTAAAATGATTTGTAGGCTAGTCTAAACAGTTGTTAAGTTTTCAATAGTCAGCTGGAGAAGTTACCAACAAGAGTTACAGCACGGGGGAATGATTAGCAGGTAGGTACATTGCAAAAGCACATCCAAGCAAAATTTAGGCTTAATAAAGAGATTTATTTTCAACCAAAATAGCTCTATTGCTCTTGTTTACAATTTTAGCTTATTTGACGGTGTGCAGAGTCGGTGGTGATAGCCTCTCTTCACTGCATTGTGAACACACACACACATACATTCGTCATATGTAAAAGCCTTTACTATGGTGCGACCACCCTCCCCCAACACCAAGAGGTTATATCTCTTGGCAAATCAGAAAGGTAGCTGGATGCAACTGATGCAGAGGATATGTTCGGTCGGCAAAGCTGAGTGTGAACTAGGAATCATGGGTAATGGCGTGGGAAGAGCTGAGTGGTGGCGTGGAGCGTGAGAGAGGGCACTTGTGGTAGGGGGAGGCAGAGTGTTGGGGGGATTTTCTGCAGCCGCTATGTGACAAGCCGGGGACAAAGTTGGACAGTGCTGGGCCGGCCGTCACAGTGCTGCAGAGGGGGTACTTTATTATGTCCCAGCGCCATAAACATCCTGACCTTGGTTATCTGGGCAAACGGACCATGGCGATTTTTAGTACGGCCATAAAGCATGTACATCTCGGCCTTCTCGCCTGCCCGGATGCCTTGCAGGCTTACAATGTGTCCTGTCAACACACTCATGAATGCGTTCTTTCACGCACACACACACACACACACACACACACACACACAGTCACAGGTGCATACATACTCTCACACAAAAAGTCATATGACTTTTGACACATGATATGTATGACATGACCTGATATGTACAGCTGATACAGCCATATATGATCATCCCCAACACCACACACACACACACACACACACACACACACACACACACACACGACTCTCATCAACAAAAGGACACAGATATCTGGGAGAAGGAGAACCACATATCCTTCCCAAATCTACCTGCACTAAATCTCTCACACATCAGACCTTCCTCTGCTTCTCTCACTTACATGTTACCACCTGAGGAAGGCAGGATGGATGCTGTGTTCATTAATGTTTCCAAGGCAATCTCTTTCTCTCTGTGTGTGTGTGTGTGTACTATATCTGTGTATGCGTACTTTTCTTCTTGCTTCATTATCATTATTATGGGTTTGTGTTGTCGTCAGGACAACAGGCCTGGCCCAGTGATTTTTCCAAATACTTCTGAGGGCTGGAGAGTTCTTTGTAGAGTTCCCATTTGCTTTGAAGCCATCTTATCGCTGCATCCACCCAAGGAGTTAAGCACAAACAGACAGGGGGGAATTGGCTGCAGGACAGTTGGGGGGGGGGGGGGGGGTCAGTGGGAGAGGAAAGACAAGCTGATCAACCCCTCATTCACAAAGACTTCAACGCCTAAACCCACATGCAAAACATACACTCTCTCCATCTCTCTCTCTCTCTGTCTCTCTCACACACACATACACACACACAGTCAAACACACATACACACACCTACAAACAAATGCACAGTGATGTGTATATTTACACTCCTTTATACATATGGATTCATGTCCAAACATGCATAAATAAATATGTACATCCAGATCTGGGTACACATGCAAACAAGCATGCACAGTACACAGATATAGCTGATCTAGAGTATGGCTTTATGTCTGTTACCTCTGTTGCCATCGCTTGGTTTACCATGGGAAAGATGGTGTAAGGCCTCTTGCGGCAGGGTCCACATGCTGATGCAGAAACACATAGTTGAGACACAGGAACGAACACAATGGCCAGCTGACCCAAACTATAGAAAAGTAAACACACCCATACAAACCCAAACTGATTTACACTAAATACACTTTACATGCACACACACACACACACACAGCTGCAAAGCAGAAATGCAAAAAACACAGACAAGTTAGCAATGTTTCTGCCTATGCTACACACACAACAGGTAGCTGTCCCCACACTATTTGATCCTCTTCCTTTGTGCTATAGTTAGGGATGGTAATTACTGTGACAATGCACAGGAAGTGCTGCTGGGGACGGTAATAACACTGTTAGTTTTGACATTTGAGTCGTACTAGGAGGAATCTGATAATTGCTAGAGGTGTCAGTCTGGGCTCTTCTCCCGCTGCTTCTGGAGGCTGCGGCTTGTTTGTAAATGCTGGTCCACAGTAAGTTGAGCACAGGAGGATGAAAGCGTACTTCAGTTCAAACGCCCGCAAATCAAAAGACTTGCGTTTTTATGATTCCCCTCCATACACACCCGTACCGTACAATCAATAGGCAAGCGAGGAATCACCTGCTTTTGCCTTGCTTATTTGTTACAATACTAATGTTAATTCCTCCTTTCTCTTTCCTCCTCCTGTCTCCTGTGTGTGTGTGTGTGTGTGTGTGTGTGTGTGTGTGTTCTGTGTGTGTGTGTGTGTGTGTGTGTGTGTGTGTGTGTGCGTGCGCATGTGTGCTGTCTCTATATTGAACATCTGTATTGTAGTTTTGGTGGTAGACAGAGAGAAAGGTGTGAGTGAGCGAATGTGAATGTGTTTGTGTGTGTGCTTCTCAAAATCAGGCCTGTGTGTGTGTGTGTGTGTGTGTGTATGTGTGTTTATTAAATATATGTGCATGTCTGCACTCTGTACACTCTGTGATGAAGGTTTCCTGCAGTGATGGAGAGGGTCATGCCTTGCTGCTTTCTCCGCAAATAAAGCAGTCACTTCTCCTTCGCTTGGGCACGCCCATCCCCACCCCAAACCCCCAGGAGCACATGTGAGACAGCAGATGACTATCAGCATGCTATCCCACAACCCCCCTCTCCCACCCTGCCTCTCTGCCCAGTCACACAGCTCTCCCAGCAGCAGGATATTGTTTTGTGATATCTGCCAGGACCGGACTGACCTCTCTCCCAGATGAGAAACACACGTACACACGCACACACACACACACACACACACACACACACACACACACACACACACACAGCCAAATGCCAGCATGTACACAAACACACAAACGTAATAAAAAGGAAGACACACATGAACATACACATACATTGGTATGCATATTTCTCTCTCATATATGAATACATATTCACAAATGCTGCACATATACAGTCACAGGAACACAGAGCATGTTGAAACAACATAAAGATCTCACTATCTCCCTCAGCCAAGCACATACATGGACAGATAGTGTTCCGTACACTCTCTCTATGCCAACAGGAACATCTTCACTTGGAATATGCCAGGCTTCAGAGACACATTTATAGCAAAATACGGTAACATTTTACAATAAGGGTACACAAGCATGTGTTATCTGTTCAGTATGTAAACATAAGGAATTATGAATTAGTTTACAGTTTGTACCTTATGAATTCATCATGAGTTCAGTATGTACACATTAGGAATTCATCATTATAACAAAGGAAAACACACTGATAATACATACTAAATAAGACTAACGATGAAATAAGTGTTTGTTAATGCTTAACTAATACTTAACTAATGCTTAATTGTGTACCCTTATTGTAAAGTGTTACCCAAAATACAAATATGTTTCTGTTTCTGAATAAGCCATCTTCATCTTCAAAACTCTAAAACAATTTGGACATCCATGTTTATGCCACTGTTTATGCCACATCCATGTTTATGCCACATATCACAAAACATGCATTCTGTAAACATTAATTTTACACCATTTCTAAAATACTTAATGCCCTTTACATACAAGATTACCCACTATCAAAAACATGACGTTCTTGTCTTATTTACAAATACTTGCACACAGCTTTTGTGCATTGCTATGATTTACTTAATGTTCCTTTTGTTATAGAAAATACTTGATATATTGAGTTGGGTTTGTTATGTCCTGCTTTTAAGATGCTGCTGTTATAGAAGTAGAGGCTTTACATCATATGAAAGGTTTTGTATATTAAGTTTATGGCATGCTGTGTGCAAGCATTTATAAACAAGATGATACAAGAAAGATCCATACATTTGGTGTTGGGTAAGCTCTAAATGTTAAATCATTGTGATAATTCACTGCTTATATTCTGGGAAAAAACAACATGAACTGTGTCAGTGGTATGATGCAGAACAGATGTTGTGTTAATTGCTAATTGTCTTTGAGGGTTTGACTACATATCAAGTTGGGTTAGACTGACAGTCGTCTGATTTGAGGACATGGTGTGAAGAGTGATTCCTCTTCGTTCATGTTATCAATTTCACAGTCCTTTCAAAGCTGAAGTTTTAATCCACCCAAGTCTAGAATTCGCCCAACACTCATGCTTCCAGCTCTGGTTGTGGACTTAAAAAGGGTACTGCATCCCCACCACAGAGACTTGGCACAGATGCTCCCTTTAGAGTCTTAATGCTGAAGAGTGGCAGATGTAATCTGCATGTGGACATCTAATCAGCAGCGCAACGTTTGTTCTCAAGAGCTTTCCATAATTTTAAAGAATAAAGACGTAGGTGTGTTAACACAAGCTGTGAATCATGCATATACAAGTGTGCGTGCGCACACACATTCACTTCTCTCTCTCTCTCTCCTCCCTCACACACACACACACACACACACACACACACACACACACACACACACTGTAACTGTAAGAGTACTTACTTTCACAGTGGTTTCAAAGCTCCATTACTGATGCTTACGTGATGTAATGAACTATACTATTTCAAAACTACACAGACACTGTACACAGCCCATTTAGCAACACTGACTGAGAATCTTGGAGTTAAAGTGAAATTGGTCATGGATGGTGTGTTTTATAGTGATTTCATAATCACCATTACAGTTTCTAGGCATAGCTCATATGCTATGAGGCTTGGACAGATCAGATAGTGCCTATCAAGTTATTTATAGAAGAACAGAGAATGTTCTTTGGGAAACCATGAAAATCCATGTTGTGTGTGTGTGTGTGTGTGTCTGTGTCTGTGTGTGTGTGGCTGATCATTAAGAGTTTTTTTTAAGCGATAAGCAAGCTGCACATCACAGATGCAGATAAGGATTAAATTTGTTCATCGAAGCAATTACAGAGAGTTCAGATACTTTCCATGAAATAAAAAAAATGTCACATTAACATTAATATTATGGGTAACACTTTACTTGACGGGTGAGTTCATAACACATTCATAGCAGCTGTCATAAACTGCACATAAAGCATTCATGACTGTTTCATGAGACATGACTCAACATTCATACCAAACCTTTCATGAATGTGGAAGACAGAACAACGACAACTTGTCAAAATAAAAGTCCATCGCAAAGCAGCATTGCCGTTTTTGTTCCTTTCCCTATTTGTGTAACCTGGAAACCATTCATTTAATCACACCAGCCTTTGTAAATATTTCATGAATATCTTATGAAGTCTACATCAAATGTCACTTTACTATACAAGTTGTGAAGTATTCGTAATCACAGAGTTTAACATTCAGCTGACCCATATTTGTGTAACCTGGAGCGGTTGGACATTCCCAGTAGCAAAAAATGAGAAATCATCTGCAAAGGTTACATCATAAAACAAATACATTTTTATGAAACAAAAATTATTTGCTTGACCATGGTTCTGACTTTTTGGCAATGGAGTAGCCTGTTGACTCAGATGTGATGTGATCAGGTAAGAGATTTGGAACACAAACGGCAATGCTGCTTTGCGATGGACTTTTATTTTGACAAGTTGTTGTCATTCTGTCTTCCACATTCATGAAAGGTTTGGTTTGAATGTTGAGTCATGTCTCATGAAAGAGTCATGAATGCTTTATGTGCAGTTTATGACAGCTGCTATGAATGTGTTATGAACTCACCCGTCAAGTAAACCATATTATGTTTAAATATTGATACGAGAAGCCTTTAGTAAGTAAGCTGAGTATTTCAACACAGGTAGACTTACATATTAAAAACATATTAGTGATAGTCATTTCACTATTCTCAGTATGGGGTTAGCAATCTTTCACATTTCTCTGTGCTTATTTGAGAACAACATACATACAGTACATAACCCAAGAGAAATAATTTCCCTAGATTAGAACCTGCTACAATTGTGTTTGAGAAATCATAGAATTTGGCACTGTGATGTGTGCATGGTTGTGCTGTCTGGATTACATCTTTCTCCTGGCTAAGAAAGTGACTAGCTGTGTGTGGAACTGGAATTACAGTTTCTTTCTGGATCTTCTGTCATATCCTCCGTCTCCAGTAGATCTGAGTCATGTTTTTTACCCCATGCTGTTGAACACCTGTGACATACAGTACACACATCTGGGGGTATATGCACGGCTGGGTATGTATGTATTTCACCCCTTCCACCAACATCACTCTGTATCTCTTTCTTAACTTCATAATTCATAGAGTTGATCTCTCTGTCCTGTATGTATTCCTCTGCCCCCTATGCTCTCATTGTGTGTCTAAGAGAAAAGCTGATGTTTCGTATTCATTCCAGTCAGATTTCATTTTCCTTGTCATTTATTTTGAGCCTTGGAAATGAATATGCTTTGTCTACTTTGTCTCCCATAGCATTCACTCAAACTCACCCAGCTGCTTCCACCACCCAGTGCCCTCCCACCCACCCGCCCACCCAGATCTCAGTGTGGCAGGCAGCCGACGAGGACCCCTGGCCTGATCCTCCACCTCCCTCTGCCTCTACCTCAGCCATTCAGCCTCTGCTTAGCATGCGAGCATAAGAAAACGATAACGCGCACCAGGGGGAACCGACAGGCCTTTCTCCACGGCCTTCTCCGTCTTTATTGCCCCCTCGTCCGTTGCTTCTTCTCTCTTTCGCTCTGTCTCTTTCTTCCCTCGATCCCTCTCTCCTCCTGCCATTATCTGACTTTCTGCCACATGAGGACAAGCTTATCACCGCATGGGACTCAGAGATCTTCTCCAGCACCAACTAAGTGAAACAGATAGATGCTCATACAGTACATACACATTCACACACTCTCATGTGTGTGTGTGTGTGTGGTGTGTGTGTGTGTGTGTGTGTGTGTGTGTGTGTGTGTGATCAAAAGTCTCGTTCTCTTTCTTTTCTTTTTCATTTTTTTCCCCCTTCTTTTCCGGGAGCTTATTTTTCTCCCCTGCACTTTTCCCCCTCCTGTTGCCACCCGTGGACTGCCCGTGAGCAAGCGACACTTCTGAGGGACGCTATCAAACGCCGCACACCCCTCTCGCCCGACGGGGGAGAACAGAGAGCAGAGGAGGATGAATGGCATCTTGTCCCCGCAGCTTAACGTTTCATGATGGAGGCAGCAGAGAAGGGGTGGGACTTTTTTTTTTTTAAGCAAGCATGGCACACAAACACAGGGAGCTCTGCATCTCATTGATCTGGCTGGCAGACTGATCCGTGTTTGCCATTCAACCATAACCCAGTTCTCCTTTGTGTGTGTGTGTGTGTGTGTGTGTGTGTGCGTGCGTGCGTGCGTGCGTGTGTGTGTGTGTGTGTGTTTGAGGGAGAGAGAGGCTGGGTGCTAAGTATACTTCACAGCAGTTACATTTGGTCTTTGGAGCTGACAAGGACAATGCCAATCCATACCGTTTCCCTTTCTTGACATCCTTTCCTTAAGCCATTGTTCTATCCTTTCGTATATAAATGACATGTTTATTTGACATGACAGTGCCAATCCATACCGTTTCCCTTTCTTGACATTCTTTCCTTAAGCCATTGTTCTATCCTTTCGTATATAAATGACATCCTACAATCACATTGAAAGGAGCACAGTGGTTCTTTACTGTATACGTTTAAAATGCTGAAGCTGTTCCATCATATGACTCCTTCCTCTCTCCCAAACCTCCCCTCTAGAGGCCTAGCCTCTCCCCCCCTCCTAGTCCTCTTCAGCCCTTTTTTCTCCTTCTCATTTTTTGGAAATGAGAGACAGAGAGAGAGAGAGAGAGTGAGAGAGAGGAGTACGGGTTTGGCCCCCTCACACAGACACATCAAAGGCACGCAGGCTGATCAAATGAACCCATCAGAGAAGGCGACTGCGATAGCTACATAAGTATCTGTGACATCGTTTTATATTCCCCTCGTTTCATGTCCACACTCGTTGCATTTAAATGGATCCCTGCTCCTTTTTCTGTAACAAATTATGAGGAATTAGATTCAAATCCCACCAACCCTGCACAGAGGAAATGGAAATATGACTGTGATGTAAAATTCAGTCGGTTAAACACCATGAAGTCAGTCAATGCTGCTCATTGTCTATACGATCCAGAGGAGCATATTTTTATCCTCTAATTTTCCAAATAAAGCACGTCCAGGAGAAGGTTTGCTCTCCCGAGTTGTAAATGTATTGAATTAAACACATCCCATTGAGCAAATTTGCTCCCACGTGTCAGTAACCTGATTTCAATAGCACTGGGAGTTGGAGGAGAACGCATTAAATAACTTTGCCACTCCGTAGGCAAACAAGGAGCATTTCCCCTCATTTCATTAACCAGAATGCAGGATCAATCACCAAGACTGAGGACTAGAAAACTATTCTCTCTCTCTTTCTCTCTCTCTCTCTCTCTCTCCCTCTCTCCTTCTCTCTCACTTAGCCTCCAGCATATCCTACAAATCCCCATCAGGGCCTGAAGCCAGGGAAGACTCAGCCTACAGTATGAGGAAGATGAATGCATCCAATCGTAATGCGTCCTCTGCTGAAAGTCAGTTTCACCTCCCCCAAAGCTTTCCAGAATCCCAAATCTGTTATTCTCCTAGAATCCTCCACACAAGAGAAGAACAGGGGCAGTAAAACAAGAGGCTAATTCAACCATTACAGTTTTGTAGGATTTACATTTTTTTCTGGGGGGTTGCCATGATGTTTCTAGAGGTCACCCTTTTTTAGCCCTGGTATAATTAAGTGTTATCATTAGTGTGTATACACCCAGTCCCCTCCGGCCAAAAGTGCCAAGTCCCTGAAGAGGCGAGAGGGTCTGTGCTCTGTCCTGTTGTGTACCTCTGATTCTAACTACACCTAACCTTCAGCAGGGCTGTGTACTAACTTCTCTTTCATCCTCTTCGTGCTTGCTCCTCTGATTCTAACTACACCTAACCTTCAGCAGGGCTGTGTACTAACTTCTCTTTCATCCGCTCTGCGCTTGCTTGTAGCGTTTCTTTCCCTGTACGACCCAGTGCTTTCTTTGTTATATGCTCTCTTCTCTTGCCCTCTACCCCCTTCCTCAATGCCTTCCCCTCGTGTGTGTGTGTTTTCTACCTTCTTGTAAGTCCCAACACTTTTCTGGTGTCCTCTCCTAACCTTTCTATCTCTCAAGTCCTGTGTCCATCCCCCCTCCCTCTGTGGCCCAGACTGACACTATTCCAGACTGCTATTCCAGGACAGAGTGTCCGCTACACACCTTTCAGGTGAGCATCTCCATGCTTCTCTGTCTCTGGCCCAGTCTTCAGGGAGACCAAGTGAAGGAGAGTCACAAACTCACCAGTTAAATCTCTCTCTCCATCTCTCTCTCTCTCTCCTTCTGTCACTGCCTGTTTCTGTCTCATGCACTGAGCTAGAGGGAATGGATTCTATATAAACTGAAGAAAACACAGAGAACTCTCATGAATTATGAAATAAATTAACTTTTTTGTTACAGCTATTTTTCTTTCAGAACACATAACTTTTCACCTGGATTTACTGTGCTATTCAATGGAATTACAGAAAATAACATGTTATTGGTTATAAAAGTTTTCATATTTATTGCTTACTCAATGATAAGAACGGCAAGCTTTAATATAGCTCCAGACGTTTACTGTGGGTTTCAGCGAGTTGCACTTCCGCCATAACAAAACTTTAACAGGTCTTTAAACACAGGGCTTTACACAAACCACCACTCTCTGACCACAGTGGTTTACCAACAATTCTTTTTGTCCAGAGCATAATTGGAATAACTGTGCTATCAACACCATTGTAGATGAATCAGTTTGATGCCTTTGATGATTCGAGATAGGTGCCACATTACATAAATCAGATTTTACTAGATTAGTTTACGCAGGTTCATGTGTGAGAGGATAAAAAGGTGAAACTCAGAGAGGGTACCTACCATCCCCCTTCCCTTTGACGTTGTCTAATTGCAACCTTAATCAGCCTTGGTTTTATGGCAATATTCGCGCAACATTAAAAAAATATATAAATAAATAAATAGGCTAAAATAAATAATTATGTCTTGGCAGGCCGGGTAATGTTTTAGGGAGGGACAAGAGAGAGTAATTATGATGTGTTTAATGGGTTATTTTCAAAGGCACCGTGATTTACAGGTTCACAAATAATTTAATATGCTGCTCCAGTTCCACTGTTGTAATAAGCCATCTAAAACAATTTATTGGATGTTCTCTGACTATAAGTCACCAATGCCACACATGTTTTATGGGCTATCAATCAACTCCAGATAACAAGGAACCTGCGAGAATCTCACCGAAGAGACTGAGAGGCGCAATGCATGATGGGAGAAAGCACTCCCTCAAGTTGTCTCCACAGGGCACCTGTGGATTTGGCTTTGATAGATAACGGCTGCGGCAATTAACGGTTTTCAGTGGGTAATTCATTTGTGCGCCATTAGTTTGTTCCACTGGCTGCTGATTTGCTCCCTTGCCTCCTCGCTCGCATTGCTTTCTCCATCTCACCCCCTCTTTTCACTTCTTCTTAATCCCTTTCCATTTCTCTCCATCTCTTGTTCTCTCTCTCTCTCTCTCTCTCTCTCGTTCTCTCTCCCTCTCTCAGACACTATAGCAATTCATATCACAATGAGGAAAATGAACAACCTCACAGAACAGACATATTGGAACAGTAAGATTTGCTCTGTCAAAAAGCTTTGCTTGTATCAGCTAGCAAACCCCAAATCACCCATGGAGTAGTGACTGACAAGCTGTCAACAGCGCCAGCGTGCTTGAGGATTGCTCTGGATTAGCATATACTTATCCTTTACAAAAAGCAGGATCAAATAAACATGTTTTTAAAGCAGTTTCATAAAGATGTTTGCAAGGGAGAGGGAATTGGCTGAGTTGAGTATGACCAATATTAGCTCACTTCAATCCAGTTCCATTAAATGTATCCCCCGGTTTAAAAAGGGTTTAAAAAGGTAAAAGCTTAAATAGGAACCTGCAGTGGCCCTTCTGCATCTAGCTGATCTGCACACTGTTCTGGTATAAGTAGTCAGTAGGAGGAGAGGGAGAGTGAAGAGTGTGGGGGTAGCAGAAAGACAGAGAGAGGGGTAGAGAGAGACTAATCCATAGATACCGTGTGTGTAAAGGCTTGGTCAGGTCATTCCTGCTGAGTTTGATCCCTCAGTGTCCGTGTTGGCCAGTGTCCAGGCCTGCTTCTCCTCTCCGGCGCTGTGGAGCGACCTTAGGGGTCTCCATGCTGCCCGCCAGCCAGAGTGATAATCCAGCCATGTAATGCCCATTTATTTCATTAAAGATCCCCCAACGCCCGCTTATCTGAATCCCACCGCTGCCCACCTGCCATTAGAACATCCCCACAACCCCCTCTGAGCTCTCACTTCCTTTCCAAGAACCTTGTAATACTTGACACACACCTGTACTCTCTCTCTCTCTCTCTCTCTCTCTCTCTCTCTCATCATGGCTCTCCATCTCTGTTGCTGTCTCTTTCATCAATTGTATTGTATCCCTTTGCTTTTCCCTCTCTCTGTTTTCCTCACTGTAGTCTTTCTCTCACTCCCTGTTTTGTTTGGTTCCTCTCCCTCCTGTGTACCCTGTGCTTTCTTGTTTCTAGGGCAACACCATTAGGGCAGCTTTTCAGAGACTCTGTGAGGAGGTTCCCAGGCTTCAGCCCTGACTGCACTTGTTGTTTTGTTGTTGTTAAAAATGGAGATTTAGACCCAGCAGGAGAGAGGGGTCTGAATTTCGCTTTCCACTGAGGTCATTTGGAACATAGATATTAAAGGGGATATCATTACAAAGTCCTTGTGGACAGAGAATTGCTCTGCCACTGAAATGGGTCCACTTCATGTGGTCAAGCCAGATTTTTTACACTTGCTGTGTAACAAGTACTTGAGACTGAGTGGGAATCTCAAAAGTGAGCATCTCAGTTCAACAAGTGGGCTTGCCAATATCACTTCATGTGCTAGTTTCACACAACACAGACTTACACGGTAGTTGCCAGCAGCCTCAATTCAAAACTTTACAGGGTGAAAAAGCAAAAGAGCATACAGGAGTAGATGTAGCCTACCAAATCATTAGCACCCATTTCTTACATTATGTTTTGCCATTCGCCTATTAAAATATGGCAAGATATGTTCCAATAGACTGCATATGAATGAAAGCACTGTGTGCCTCCCACACAAACACTGTATGGCAAGATGCATTTTTCAAACTCATGCTATGAGTTCACGGGAGAAGTGTGAGGTTCATGCAAAGATATGGGAGGAGAAGTGTTAACAGCGACAGATAAGGTATTTGGGAGTATGTATGAGTGCACGTCTTTTTAGTGGTGAAACATTTCTGTCTTTGAAAAGGTTTGGTAAATAAATAGAATGCAAAAAGAGGAGGTAAAGCATGCTGTTTCTGTGGACTAGTGATGGAGTTGTTTACGCTCTGTTTGCAAATCTAGTACATCTGCTTGTCAGTATCTTCTCAGCATAGGAAAACATGGACCATCTCACTTCACTTAGCAACAAATACAGAAGCATTAATCACAGAAATAACCTTCATCCCAGCACATACTGAATTTTAACTAGATGTACCGCATAGCGGTACAAAATATGACCGCCGCTCAGTCCTGTACATCCGTTCATGAAAATAAATCACACTTCAATTTGTCTCCATATTTTACTCCATCCCCACTTTGAAACTTTCGTGTATGCTTGTTTGGCATGCCTGAGTGTGCAGTGTGCGGCTGCACAGAAAGTAGCCTTACTGGTGCTGAAAAGGTGAATAGATTGTAGAATAGCCAAAGAAGATGTAGCATTGTTATAAAACCTTTAAAATCTCTAAACAATCACAAGTAGGGCAGTTAATCACAGTTCATCCATTGCAACTGGATTGATGAAAGGTCACTTTACACCTGTAGGCTACATTGTATTTGGGAAAAGCAAAGGTATCAGCATAATGTTATTTATTTATTTATTTATTTATTTTTGTGTAAAAAACAGTTCCATGCCGTTTTCAACAGCTATCAAAAACAAAGGTCATTTTGGATGGATGGATTTTTGTGAATGTTTCTTCTTCTACATAAGATTTTTAGTCATCTTTAGTTCATGTAATACTTTTATTGTCAATGCACAAATTAAGTAACAGTAGTCTGAAACGTTATTGTTAATGCACAAATTAAGTAACAGTAGCCTAGTCTGAAACGAAATGCTGTTTTACATCTAACCAGTGGTGCAAATAACTGACATGTCCAAATGGGCCTTGATGAAATGCCGCTAGACTGTTCATACACATTTTAACGGCCAAAGTTGAAGAGCTTTGTCCGCTATTGTTCGTGTAAATATAGGCTGATCCATGTTCCCTTGCATTGTGTAACTGAGGTCCATGGCTAGTCTGGCTTTCATCAGACCAAGCTCAATCTTTAAGAAATCAAAAATAAATAGTTGGCAGATCAGGCTGGGTTCACCCAGCCTAGTCCATAGGGCACCGACATTGTTTAATTTTCCATTGAGATATACACGCCTGGCTATTCTAAATGCAAAAATGCATCAGGGAGTTATGACAAATCGGTAACTAACAAACTAGATCCTATTAGAAAGCTGTTAGCTTCCCTAAGCTACAGGTAGGATTATAAGGTAGCCTATTTACAACATAAATTGTCAATAGGCTATGCTGAAGACACTAATAAAATCTCCTTTGGGAACCAATGGCTTACGCCTTACAGTATCAAGCTGGACTTTAAACTGCCATATCGCGGCTTAAAATTGTAATAACATTCAAGCAGCTCCATGAGTCAAGGAAAGCGCCGAATGAAGTAGCCACTTCTAGATGGGACCCACTACACAGTAGCTTAAGGTGTGTTGCTAAAGCAGCCATAATGAAATGAAGGTGTCATTGTTTGATACTTCACACACACGTGCTTTTAATTTCACAAGACTACAACTACCAAGTTGTAATCAAAGCACATCGATTCCCCTCTCACCCATGCACGACTTAAAACAAAATAAACAGGCGCCTCAGTCTCACATGTATAGGCAAAACTGTATCAGACCCGTGTAACGTTGGTAAATCTTCCATTGCACAGAATGATTTTGTAGCACGTGCAATAAATGACAGTCGAAAGATACAAACAGTGCTGCTATCAATTTGCCATATAACCGCATTTATAGTTTTCTACAAATGCAATCAATCAAATGCCTCCATCACTCAACTAACGCTAACAGTAACATTACCTAGGTCCTTATTGATATTACAAGATTAAGTACCTGCAAAAAAACCAAGCATGTCCGATAAACATCCCCAGATTTATTTCAACTTCAAGAAGAAATGGGAATTACACTTCATGTGAACATCGTCCTATCCTTATTAGATGTCCGCTGAGGTAAATTACAGTCCTTGTAGGAAGCGTCCATTGTTTTTTCCAACCCACTTTTAACTTCCAACAAAATTACGTCTCACTGCAACGACATCATCTAGTGGACAAACGACTACTTATCGCCAATACTGAAAATGCAGCCATGTTGATGATGATGAATATTTATTTTGGCTTTCTTTTAATCCTACTGAATTTGTAATTATGTATCGGGCCGTTCTAATACCGATAGTATGTGGGTGCCTGTGTGTGTGCATGTGTATATGTGTGCACCGCCATTTACAGGCCAATGAGTGTACAAGGATACAAGGAAGTTTATTGTCACATGCATATAGTTACTGGAAGTAAGAAATGCAGTGAAATTATGTCTGGTGTCAGCCTATTTGTGCATTAATGGGGGGGTAAAAGTGCAGTAGAAGAGGGTTTAGTAGATTAAGTGGCAAGGGCTGCATAAATAAGGTGGGGAGGATTGGGATTGGGTGGGGGGCACCAACAAGGAGCACCTAAGAGCAACAGGGGCAAGGAAAACTCCCTTACCAAGGAAGAAACCTTGGGCAGATCCACGGCTCAAGGGGCAACCCAACTGCCAGGTGTCTTGGTGTGTGTGTTGGGGGATGACAGGGGAGATGGGATAGTGTGCTGTAAGCATGTTGGGGATGTGTGTTGGAGAAGCTTCCTGATGAAATAATGTGCTGTGTATGTAGGGGGCAGGACTTTACTATTGCAAGCAGAGTACTGTATGTAATGTATGTGAGTGATGACAGTGAAGATGTGTGTGTGGGCGGGAGGAGTGGAGCAGTGACTGTGTGTGTGTGTGTGTGTAGTGGGTAGGTGGGGGCAGTGTGCTGTAAGTATGTAGAGGATGTGTGTTGGGAGAAGATCCTGAAGACAATGTGCTGTGTATGTGGGGGGCAGTGTGCAGAAAGTATGTAGAGGAGGCTTACTGTAGCAAGCAGTGTGCTATGTATGTGAAGGATGACAGTGATGATGTAGGGTGGTGGTGTGTTGGGGGGTCAGGGACTTACTATTGCAAGCAGAGTACTGTATGTAATGTATGTGTGATGACAGTGAAGATGTGTGTGTGGCGGGAGTGGAGCAGTGTGTGTGTGTGTGTGTAGTGTGTGTGTGTGGGGTAGGTGGGGGCAGTGTGCTGTAAGTATGTAGAGGATGTGTGTTGGAGAAGATCCTAAAAGACAATGTGCTGTGTGTGTGGGGGGGGCAGTGTGCAGCAAGTATGTAGAGGAGTGCTGTATGTATGTGGAGTGATGACAGTGATGATGTAAGTGTGTGTGTTGGGGATGGGGTGGGGTGGGGGTGGGGGGCAGAAAGGCTAGGCAATCAAGGACATGGGTAGATGGAGGAGAAATCAAAAACAATAAAAAAAAAAAGTGCAAAAGTTGGAGAAAGTCAGATATGTGTGTGTGTGTGTGTGTGTGTTTTGACGCGTGTGATGAAATAAGAAAATAAATAAAAGGTCTGTAGCATAGGGAGAGGGATGTAAAAGTGCTAAAGTCTTGTAGGTGTGTGTGTGTGTGTGTGTGTGTGTGGGGGTCATGAGTGCTAAGGAGTGAATGAGTGCAAAGTCAGTATAGTGTACAGTCACTAAATGTACACATAACCTAATTTTTTTAGACCCCCCATGGATGAAATTCTGAGAAACTTGGCATACCCCAGAGAATGCCAGGTCAATCCTTTTATAAAATTTGGTGCAGTTCTGAACATCTTAACTGAAGATAGGGGCGATTAAACAGAATAATATTGCATTTTCATTTTACCGGGGTGCAAATCACAAATGAGTGATTATGAGCCAGGTTGATGTGGGCCCTTGAGACCAACATACCATAAAAGATTCTTCATCCTCAGTGCCACGGTTCAGGTAGTTATTTAGGAAAAACTGTTTTTGCAGTTAGGGGGCCCAGCCAGGAGGGGGCTGAGTGGTGGTACCGGGGCCGAAATGAAATTTTTCCGTAAAAGTCTAGTGGGGCTACATACCCACCAAATTTCATGTACCCGGTGGTTGGTGTCCCGGTATCAATGACCAAAAATTCAGGGGGTAGATGTGGTAAAATTCTTGAATTATGTGCATGTGTCGTGTACAAATTTATGTTTATGTGTGGGGTGTGTGTGTGTGTGTGTATGTGCGTGCTTGTGTGTTTGCCTGCGTTGTGTGTGTTTGTGCATGTGCATGCATGCGTACATATGTCTACTGTGTGAGTATGTGTCATCACATATGATTACTGTAAATGTATGTGTGTGCGTGTGTATCTGTTTATGCATGTGTGCACATGGAATGGGTTAACATGACCCCTGGAGGCAACATACGGAAAAAATTGGTCATCCTAGGCCCTACAGTTCTCAAGATATTCACAGAGAATTGTGTCTGCCTACCCTCCTTTCAGGGGGTCCAGTCCAGCAGGGGGGCTACAGATCAAAGCGAAGAATGGCGGTTCCATACTTTATCCATGTGGGGGTACATACCCACCAAGTTTTGTGTACCCGGTCTTTCAGTGTCCCGGAATCCTTGTTGGTGTACGTCACTAAATGTACACATAAATTATTTTATTGTAGGCCCCCCATGAACGAAAAGTACACAAAACTTGGCATGCATTCGGAGGGTGTCATAATGATCCTACACTTTTAATTTCGTGCAGTTTTGACCTTGTCAGCCAGAGATATTGTGAGTAAAAACACCTAATTTTTTGCTTTTTTAATTTTTAACTAGGTGGCGCTATACATGAAATAAGTGGTAATGGGATGGGTTGACATGCCCCTTAAGACCAACATACATAAAAGGTGGACCTCCTAGGCCTACGGTTATCGAGATATTCACAGAAAACTGTCTCCGGCCACCTACAGGCCAGTTGGTGTATAGTAACATAAATTAATTTATTGTGTGGCCCCCCATGAACGGAATTCCACAAAACTTGGCGTGCATACAGAGGGGTGTCATAATGATCCTACAATTCCAATTTCGTGCAGTTTGACTATGTTAGGTCACAGATACCTTCAATTACAACACCTCAGTTTTACTTTTTTGTGTTTAACTAGGTGGCGCTATACATGAAATGAGTGGTTATGGAATGGGTTGACATGGCCTTGAGATCAACATACAAAAAAAAAAAATGGTCCTCTAAACCCTACAGTTTCGAGGATATTCACAGAAAACTGTGTTTCACTTCCCTCCTTTCAGGGGTCCAGTCCAGCAGGGGCTACAGATCAAAACGAAAAACGATGGTTCCATGCTATCCATGTGGGGTTACATGCCCACCAAGTTCGTGTACCCCGGTCTTTCAGTGTCCCGGGAATCATTGGCGGAAATTTGGGCATCGCGAAAAAGAAAAAAAAGAAAAAATCTGACTAAACCTATATGACCGCCCGGCTTAAACAAGTGGCCCGGTCATAATAAGTGGAAGTATGAACCAGTTCCAACATTGACTGCCTTGAGAAAACAAAAACATTATGGCGTGAATATTTGTGAAAATGGGATTATGGCCATCTTGGTGTTCTTGTATTTGAAAATAATGATTTCGGATGATTTATCTCTATCTTTTTTTATTTTTATGAATAAAGTTCAAACTGCAAATGGCCTTTTTGTAGGGCATTGTCAGCCTTTATAACTCTGTATGTCAGCCTTTACAACTCTGCAGTAAGCCTAGTAGTAACTTTGTAACTTTGACTAGCAGAGTTAGTTGCAGAACTAAAACAATAACGCCTCAAGCAGTTCTATTCTTAGGAAGAAGCAGCATGATGGCACAGTTGTAGTCTCAGCCAAGAGAGAGAGACACTGCCTGAAAACACATTATCTAAGTTTGTGCACTTACCAGCCAAACAACTTTTGACATTTACAATCTGTGATTCAGGGCAAACTCAGGCACATCACACCTCACACAGTGTGACTTGTGCAGCCGTTATGGAGTCTTTTAGAGATGTAGAGAAGAGCACAAGCAAACACCAAACACACACAGGCACATATATAGGGACACACATACGCACATACAAAAAAGAGAGATGGAGAGAATAAGAGGGACAGATAGAGAGAGAAAGAACAAGAGAGAGATACAGTTAGAGGGATAACCACACACACACAATCCCAGGAAACAGACAGGGAGTCAGGCTCTCAGATCCTGGGCTAATCAGACAGAGCACTCAGCAGATTAATTGATGAGGCAGAATTGTTTGCCTCTCCTTGGCCTGGTCACTCTCCGGATGCCACTGCACAATTCAGTTTCACCACACACACACACACACACACACACACACACACACACACACACACACACACCACACACACAACCACTTAAAAAGGTATTTATTTTAAATGAGGGATTTTTTTTTAGCATGACTGAACCATTAAAAATGTGTACGGCATGTTCACTGATTTTCTACAAAAATGTGCAAAAAGAGTGACATTAAGGGTACTTGGGTAACACTTTACTTTGGGTAACACTTAACTTGGCAGTATCGACATAAGAGTGACATGACACTGTCATGACACAGAAACCCTAAGCCTAACCCTAACCCTAGCCTCTAACCCTGATCCTAACTCTAACCCTTACCCTAATCCTAACCCTAAACCTAATCCTAATCCAAATTTCTTATGACAAAAACCGAATGTCACTTAATAACAGAAGCGTTATGTCATAAACGTTGACTTGTTTATGACACGTTCATGACAGTGTTATGTCACTCTTCTGTCAATACTGTCAAGTAAATTGTAGCCCAAAATGGTTTGGTGACACTTTACTTGAAGGTATCTACATAACAGTGACATGACACTGTTTCAACGTGTCATAAACATTATAAGCAAGTCAAAAACATGACATAACATTTATGACATAACGCTTCTATCATTAAGTGTCATTTGGTTTTTGTCATGACAAGTTAGGGTTAGTGTTAGGGTTATGACAGTGTCATGTCACTCCTATGTAGATACCTTCAAGTGAAGTGTTACCAATTGTTTTCATGTGCATTTGGTACCAATCATTATTTTTTACTTTATATACAATATTTTGTTCCAATATTTGAGCACTCCACATATAATGGGCTTGAAGATTTTAAGTATTAAACATGGGAATCTTGTGAGTTTTGGTCATTTTCAGACGAATAAAATGGTATGTGGGGTAGCTAGTAGGCACATGGAAATCTATGTGTTAGTGTGCAATTTTGAAAAGTGTCAATGTTGATGTTGTACCACCAAGGCACCTATGACAACTCTGAAGAAGTTAAAAGCTTCAGCAGCTGAGACGGGAGACACTGCATAAACTATTGCCGGAGTTCTTTACTAGTCAAAGCTCTATAGGTGAGTGGCAAAGGCAAAGCTCAAAGACATCTAGGAGACTCCATGGTCAAATGGAAGAAGGTTCTTTGGACTGATGAGAGAATTGAGCTTTTAGGCCATCAGATTAGATGTTTATCGGACACCAAACACTGCCTATCACCACAAAAGCACCATCCCTAATTTGAAGCATGGTGGTGGTAGCATCATGCTGTAGGGATACTTCTCGACAGCAGGCCCTGGAAGGCTTGTAAGGATAAAAAGGTAAAATGAATTCAGCCAAATATATGGAAATCCTGGAGGACAATCAGATTTAGTCTGCAAGAGAACTACGACTTGGGAGATGATTTATTTTACAGCAATACAATGAGCAAAAGCATACAGTACAGCGAAAACTACACAGAAATGGTTTAAAGACCATTGTTTAAAGACCATGTTCTGGAGAGGTCGAAAGCCCAGAAAAGCCCAGACCTCAATCCTATAGAAAATCTGTGGCTGGACTTGAAAAGGGCTGTTCACCCCCGATCCCCTTCCAACCTGACAGAGCTTGAGCAGTTTTGCAAAGAAAAATGGAGAACGAAAATGAACAGAAATCAAGTTCCAATTTGTTTATAAAACTTTCAGTGGGGTGTGAATAAAGGTGTCACATATATCTTTGTTTAAGTCTTTTTTACTTTATGAGAAATTATGTTTTCTCAAAATAAATCTATTTCCCTTCAAGCTTGTATTCTTCTGCATGTTTTCCTATTTAGACAAACTTTACTGGGGTGCCAATAAATGCGGAGGGTCGTAACAGAACTAAAGATGCCTTTTGTCTTGATCATTAAAAGACTGAAAACGGGACTCAATATCTTCATTGTTTTCTTCACGTGCCAAGTTAAATGCTACCATTCTTATTCAGGTCTCCTCAAACCATTACCCCCACTCAGAACTAAATATGGATGCTTTTAAGAGCCTAGCTGGAAATAGAAATGCACACTGATGGTTGTAGAATTACTGGTGATGTGTTTCTGGAAGGCACAAGGCAGATCTCACCACTCTTACGAGTCTACCCCCACAGACACATGGAGGGGTTAATTGCCCTATATCGCTCTCTCTCTCTCTCTTTCTCTCTCTCTCTCTCTCTTTCTCTCTCATACACTCACACACACACACACAGACACACATGGACAGACATACGGACAGACAGAAGTGCAGAGTCTGCACAACATTGCACAATGTGCATTTTGATGAATGTCAGATCTCCTCTTAACAACATATTGATTCTGTCTGCACAATTTAGCACCCCCTCCCTCCCCCTCCCAGCGTGGTGTGAGGAAATGGCAGAGGGCTCCACTCTCCACCTAAAGACTAATAGGCTGTCCAAATAGATAAATGAGTTTTTAAGTAACAGAAAATAGCCCTGCATCCATGTGGAGCCATTAACCTCACTCCTGCTACCCCCACACACACACATAAAACCCCCCATATACACATCTAAACTCCTATCCCGCACTCTCAACACGGGAACAGACACACACACAGTGCAACAGGTCACATGGTGTGTTCATTTTCAGGGCGAGTATAAAATGAGTGTGTGAGGGCTGGAAAAAGAAGAGGAGGACGCTAAAGTACGAGGCGAGAGCCCAGGGGAGAAAGGAAAGAATGGAAGAATTATGTAAAATAATCTGCCCTGTGACAGTATATGAAAAAGCATCTCTCTCCCTCTCTCTCTCTCTCTCTCTCTCAGATGTCTCACCATCCTTTGTCTCTCTCACTCCATCTTTCTCCGCACCCCCCTCTCACCAACAGAGGGAAGGGTGGTTCCAAGCGCACTTTATGACTCACTTTTAAATAATTCATTCCCATCAAATCAAATCCTATTCAGCAGACACTCTGACGTTCTGCTCAACTCCCCTTGTTTCTGTCTCTCTCTACCTCGAGCTGCAACAGCAACACGGTTGATATCAACATGGAGTCGCCTTCTAAATTAATACAATGAACAAACAAAAAAACAAGATTGGATTAGAAGTGTTTGAAATCACTTTGAATCAGTTTATGAAAATATGGAATGGCTTCTCAAAATCAGGCCTGTGTGTGTGTGTGTTTGTGTGTGTGTGTGTGTGAGTGTTTGTTATTTCACACACAGATCTCTGCTGCCATCCAGGGAATGCAAATGAAAATGCATGACACCTCCAGTCTGACCACACACATACACACAAGGAGTAGTTGAGCATATTGAGTAGTGCAAATAAAAGAGCATCTGACGCACTTTCTTTCACTCATCCCTTTGTTTCCATGTGGCCCTGTTCTGACGCAGAGGCCCTGTTCTTCAGCTCATCAGACCTCCTTTAGCACATCTGGCCAGTTGTGTGTCTCCTCTCACTCTTTCTTCCCGTCTTCTTTCTGCTGTTTTTATTTATTTACTCCTCTCTCTCTCATTCCCCTCCCACCCTCTCTTTCTTTTTCTTTCTCTCTCCCTCTCTTTCTCTATCTCTCTCTCTCGACATCACTCTTGCTTTGCATTTACACCAATATTTACAGAGAGCTTGGTGCACCCCCTAATCTAAATCTAGCCGGCCAGAGTGGACCAATCAGGACACGGGCTAACCCTGCCAGCTTTACAAACTTAGCCCTCCACCACGAACAAGGTGGCAGTGAGTTAAACTAAGCCCAGCCCGGCTGCAACACTGTTCCATCACAAGGACACATGGCCAAGCAACAATCCCACCCATAAATTGGACAGTCAGCCCTGGCTGATCATTCGCAAAGACCCCCTTCCTTTGCTCTCTCCTTTCCGCCCCTGCTTGAAACCGGGCTTTACATGTCGAGAGGGACTTCTCTTGAGCTTTGCGGTTCTGGCATATATGAGCTGTGTCGTATACCTCGAGCCACACACAGGAGCATCCCTGTTTATGATGAGAAACACACACACATCAGGCTCGCAGCGTCTCTCATTTAATGAAGGGATTCCTCAGTGTGGTTGCTGAGGGTGTGTGTGTGTGTGTGTGTGCAGACTCTTAAGTAGTCTCCATCATCACTGGGAGGGGGAGAGCTGGAGGGGGTAGGTGCTCATCTTAGTCTTCCCTGTCTCTGCCACCTGTCTCTCTCCATATCTTTTCCCCTCCTCCTCTCTCGCTGTCTGCCTGCCTGATTCATAGGACGAGCAGATTGGCAACCTCGTAAAGACCACCCCAGTCTCTCCATCCCTGCCCAACACTCTTGTTATGCCACTGGCTAAGAGCTGCTATCACGCCATGGAGAGGCTTAACGGTTAAGGGGAAGGGTGCTTCTTTAGATGGAGGAGTGTGTGTGTGTGTGTATGTATGTGTACATGTGAATGTGTATATATGCAAAGAGGCTGTGTGTATGTGTGTGTGTGGGTGGGTGGGTGTGTGTGTGTGTGTGGGTGTGCGTGCCTCTCCGCTCAGGGCTGTGATCAACAGCTTCACTTGGACACACACGGACACACACCCCGCCATGTCTCCTGTGCCATAATCACACACTCACGCTCTGTGGTTACGAGGTGGGAGGAATAAATTTAAGATGAGGGATTGGAAAGGCAGGATGAGGTGTGTGTGTGTGTGTCTGTGATGTGTGTGTGTGTGTGTATTTGGAGTGGTGGTGTGGGGGGATGGGTCAGGAGAAGCTCCACAGCAACACAACAGGCAGGAAGGTGTGAAGATTGAAAGTGTTTGGGAAAATATAAGGTTTGTTTGATTGAAACAGGGCCAAGTGTGAATAAATACAAAGGTGACATGTTTTAGATAGGAGCAGAGCCATGAGTATAGATGGTTTTAAATGAAAATGGGAGAGGAGAATAGATGGGCATAGCAGGAGGGTTGAATGTATGAATAGATCCCTCCCCACAAAGTGTTTGATCATCAAGTGTGGTTTGATGACAGCCTTGGATTGAAGCCTAAATGTAACTAAAAATGAAATAAACAAACACAGAATCGTTTATTTCTATTCAACTTGTGTTTTCCCCCAATCTCCTGTGAATCGGGACTTAAGTGGACACCACCATTACCTCAGCACTACTCTGCATTACACACCAATCATGAGCGCAAGTGCCCATTCACACAGGGACGTCAAACACCACTTAAACCACATGGCATCGTCAAGTGTCACACAGAGCCTGGCATCGCCCCTCGTTGAGAACTGGTCAGTTGATCTATGGTACTCTAGTGCCTCCTGGTGGTCACAGGTCAAAATCCAAATGTGCTTTGTTCAAGCAGGCTTGTGGCATTAGAAGCAAATCTACAGGACAAACCCAATGAGACATCCATTTCCAGACCACACATGCAATCTAAATTGCTTTAGAATTATGGTGTTGTTCCAAGACTGTTCTACTGCTCTTCTCTGGCCAGTTTTATATAAAGTTATATTCATTTAGTCCAATATTTACAGTGCAGTATGCGTAACTGAAGGCTTAAATGCTGGATTGATGAAAACAAGAAATGAAATAGCCTACCTTGCAAGTTTGTTGGTAACTGTATTAGGAAATACAGTAGAACAGAGCATGTTTATTAAGCCCAAGTGTATCACATCTTAACCTAATTATTCATACTGGTTTACATCCAAACAGAGCAACAATACAATGCATTTTTAATGTTTACAACTTAGAGATTCTTCCAACTGGGTTAATTTCCAAAGAGGCTGAGCTAGTGATGCCCTATAATCTTATTGTGATTTTAGATTTAGATTTTATTACTAAAATTTGGATTTTATTTCGAGCAGAACTGCGTGTGTGTAAGTCTTCACAACACCAACCTCGCTCAACACCAACGCTCGCAATGGCGAGATCACAACACATGATTGGTACAATGTATTCACAACACATCACATGATTGGCACAATGTATTCACATCAACTTCTGGCCATATTGGTGTTACAAACTAAACCCATGCCTTTCTATGGAGGATTTTTTGAGTGCTGTCTCCTCATTAAGTCTCTGGTTAGACTCCTACACACTTGTTCCCAAATTGAACGGGTTATTGCATATTCTTTTCCTTTAGGCTATTTCTTCTACAGACTAGGGCCATTGTAAATCATTTGCATTTTAGGATTAAAGACAAGGGAAGGCACTTTTCTTTCAGACTTTCTGCCCACCACACTAGGTAATCCTGCAACAGGTAGCCCTTTAACTTCTCCTGTGTTCTGCAGTCTTTAAGTCAAGTCTGTGTAACAGCATGTCCTGGTGCTTATTCTCCTTTCTCTTGGCCTGAAAAGGCTCTTCTGCAGAGATGTCTACTCTTGGGGTGGCCTCCTATGGCTCGTTGTGACGCTGCTTGGAAGGTACCTGCCAATATGTGCTGTTTCCCCCAATCCCAGTGGGTGTTTCATAAGACTGGGGGGTGCTGGCAGTCTGAATCACTGCGCCCTGAACTCTTTGTGTACCCAATATGCCAATTCAGACATGTTGCCCTGGGTTATACTTGTGTAGGCTTTTGCTGTCGTCTGCCAAAGGATTATTTTTTTCTTTTCTTGTCCTTTCAGCAAAGCTCCTGAATTCAGCCACCTAGACGTCAACTGTTGGCGGTCTGACAGGTATAAAAGACGGTAGCCCCATGCCCATAGGCATCACAGCAGGATTGGCTCCTTGCTGTTATGGGTAACTCTGTAAGCCAGCAGGGCTCTGTGCAAGTCCCCTTTATTCCTCTCTATTTCTGTCCTGTCTCCAAAACCTGTGGCTGTTTTGACAGCTCTTTTTTGTGTTTTGGAAAGTATGGACTACTAATAAACCAGCAGTAAAACTTATATTCATACTCAATCAAAAACTGAAAACAAAGATTTCATTAGGTCATTAGACTTGTTACACCCCTATTGTGGACCATTATCAATGATGTGTGTTACTCCTGTGGACATGTGACAGTAGGCCCATAATAGGCCCACACTTAGTAGCTGATCAAAAATCCACATATGATTGAAAGGATTATCATCAGCCAGTAGTTCCCATTTTAGGGTTTCTGGAATCAATGCCCCAACCAACTTGACATACCGACCTATTCAACATGGTGAGTCCAGTCAAGCATGCAATGATTTGCAGTATGCATCAGCTTTGCAACATGGGGTCACCTGGCGCATGGCGGAAAACTCGTTTTTTCCTGCCGGCGCAAAGTTTATTTTTGTATTTTGCACATCTAATTTTTAAACAATGCGCCTAGGGGTGTGACCATTAACAACCTATAGGGAGTCGCATTGTCTAAAAATCGCTATCGTACACAACCCAAAAACGCATTGCGCCACTGACCAAGAGAAACCTGGGGCCCTATCATGACAGTCAAAAGCGCACTCGTCAAAAGCTTATTCAAATTTAGTAGGATGTGTCCAGTGCACATTGGGAGGGTTTTCGTTATCAAACGTCGAGCGAATGGCGCAACAAGGTGTTCCTAGGTTGTTTTATCAGTCATGGGTGTGTTTGGGGCGTAACATCCTTTACACCAATGAGAATGACATCTGTCATTCCCTTTAACGGCACAAAGCGCGATGTCAAATAAATGCATCTGTATTTTGACATTCAACGGCACATTTGAAGGAGGCTGCTTGCGATACCATATGGAATAGTCATTCCACTAAACCACGCTTGACTAAAAACTAAAAATGTGTAATGTTTTGCTTGGACGTGCACTGGTGTGCGTTCATGGATGATAGGTCCACCCGCCAATATGACTGTTGACAATGCGCTCTTAAAATAACATATAAACAACTCGCCGTAGACTTCTGACCAGGTGTACTACGGAGTGTCTATTTACACCCCTGGTACGAATAGTCTTGGCCACACAGCTGAGCTATTCACACCCTGTGACATAACAATAAAAAGACGTTGCTCACATACACAAAAAACATGGCGGACATTCGTTTTTTCGTCAGCAGAAAGTGAAGGTTTTGGCACTAATATCTGTTCAGATTAAGTTTTAGATTGAAAAGTTGTGTTTTATTTTCATAATCTTGGTTGAGTGAACACATACAACCGTCAGTTTGTTAGTTAACAGAAATTTAATGAGACTGACGTTAAGGCCTATAAACTATAGGTTTACCTGCAAACGCAATCTACGTGTGGAAGAAGATAGTGCAGTGGTCACAGACATGGGTTAGCTTGTGGGAGACTGGGGTCCAATTCCCATGTGATACATTTTGGCAGAGTGAGTGTGCTTGTGTACCAACGTCTCTGGAGAGAAGGCACGCAATTTGAACAAGAAATCGGTTCTCAAACGGAAGTTTTGATTGCAACAATTAGCTAGTTCATGCACCGGGGTGTAAATAGCATAAAGTACTATATACAGTACACCAGGGTACGAATAGCATCCACTTCTAACTATACATTGATGCAAACAGCATACCTTATTCAGAGTGTCTATTACACAGCTGGGCTATTCACACCCTGTTACGTAACAACAAAAAACATGTTGCTTGTTTTTTTTTATTATTATTACATTGTGTGATCAATATGCCAGAATAAATGCACAGGGGTGCAAATAGCATACACTGATATTTGTACCAGACGGGGGATTAATAGAACACATTGTTGTGTGCACCGGGGTACGAATAGCATACATTGATATTTGTACCAGACGGGGTATTAATAGAACACATTGCTGTGTGCACCGGGGTACGAATAGCATACATTGATATTTGTACTAGACGGGGTACTAATAGGGCACATTGCTTTGTGCACCGGGGTACGAATAGAATTCACTTCTAATTGCACCAGGGTACGAATAGCATACACTGCTAATTGTACCAGGGGTACAAACAGCCTTACCCGGTGTACTATAGTGATTTTTAGACAATGCGCTAAGCCACTCCCTGTTGTTAATTGCCACACCCCTGGGCACATTGTTTAAAAATGAAACGTGCAAAATAAGGAATTAAACTTTGTGCCGTGTGGAAAACGAGTTTTACGCCATGCGCCAGGGTGCAAAATACAGCCCCTGGTCAGAAGTCTATCGTGAGTTGTTTATATGTTATTTTGAGAGCGCACTGTCAACAGTCATATTGGCGCACAATGCACCATCCTTCTATCATCCATGAATGCGCACCAGCGCACATCCATGCAAAACATTACAAAATACACGATTATAAGGGAAACATAATTTGCAAATTGGTAAAAGTGAGTTCAAATAATAGACGAGTGCAAATGCGTGAAGGCTATGCTAGGTTTTAGTAAAGCATGGTTTAGTGGAATGACTGTTCCATATGGTCTAGCAAGCAGATTCCTTCTAATGCGCCGCTGACTGTCAAAATACCGATGCATCATTAGAAGATGCGCTTTGCGTTGTTAAAGGGGACGACATGTTATTCTCATTGTGGTTTAAAAGATCTTACGCCCAAAACACCCCATGACTGATTAAGAAACCTAGGAACGTCTTGTTGCACCATCCCCCAACATTTGATAAGGAAAACACTCCCAATGTAGACTGGAATAAGCTTTTGACTAGTGACCATGCGCTTTAGACTGTCACAATACGGCCCAAGGTGTTTACTCTTCTACAGCATCAACAGAATCTTGAGCTATGCCCTTCAGTTCTCATTCTCCTAAAGTGAGTGGTTGTGTTAGGCCCTTGAGAGAGGTTTGGGTCTGGTGTGACAAGTAACTTTACAATCATTAGTGAAGGTATCGTTTCTAAGAAGGCCACTCATCAAGGTTGTACAGCTTAAGGGTCACTATGGCTCCCTTCCAAAGGAGAAAGAAATATGTCTTTTTATGATATGTAACAGTGGAGCGAGGCAACGAGTGCTGATCCAGACCGATCAAACTCTCTTTTCATGTAATCTAAGGCTATGTTCAGACTAGGCATATTTTCCGCAGCTGCCGGTGTCCGTTTTACATTATAATCTGTTTGTTTACGATTTTGGTACCTTAAGACATTTCGGTAACACTTTCTATGAAGGTTGTATTTATAACGCCCTATGAATGCATTCATAATGTTTTATAAGGTGTCTATAAAGCATTGTAATGCTCACCATCTATAGGTATTCACAAATCGTCATAACCAACTTCATGATGCATTATGACAGCTAATTATGAATGATTATTCATTATGTCAAGATCTGCCTACTCACTTGTGAGTTTTATGATGCATCATAACTACTTTGCTTTGCCTTTTACTGTAGTCCTATATATATATATCTATAACTATAAGTATATTTAATAACGTTATAATAATTTATACATCTCCCTATGGCACACAATTATAAACAGCTGCAATATCATTGTGTTATTTGTCAGCTCTAAGTAAAGTGACAAGAATATGACCATATTATTCTACAATGAAATGAGAGTCTGGACAGTAAAGACAAAAGGAATGCACTTAGTTCACTTTGTTTTCATTTGTCATTCCTTTTGTCTTTACTGTCCAGGCTCTCATTTCATTGTGCTTCATATTTGTTTATAATAATCTTATATCTATTTACAACAACGCCTCATTTGTTCTACTTTACCTAAAGCTGACAAATAACACCTATGACATTAACATAGTGATTTATAATATTGTGCATATGGGGTAAAAATGCTAGACTCGATACTTAGTTCATTGCACCCTTTAATTACTCAGTGAACTTATATCTGTTAATAATAGGGTCATATGCTTGTCACTTTACTTAGAGCTGACAAATAAAACTTATGATATTGCATAGCTGTTTATAATTGTGTGCTATAGGGAGATGTATAAATTATTATAACTTTATTACTTATACTTATAGTTATAGATATATATAGGACTACAGTAGAAGTCAAAACTCTATGCATCACTATACGCATTTAGCAAAGCAAAGTAGTTATGATGCATCATACAACTGACAAGTTAGTAGGCAGATCTTGACATATTTATAATGCATTATTCAGATTAAAATTATAATCATTCATAATTAGCTGTCATAATGCATCATGAAATTGGTTATGACGACTTGTGAATACATATAGATGGTAATAATGAGCATTACAATGCTTTATAGACACCTTATAAAACATTATGAATGCATTCATAGGGCGTTATAAATACAACCTTCATAGAAAGTGTTACTAAATTCCTGTAATACACCTTTCCTATCCGAAGTTAGGAGAACACTGACAGCAGCTGTTCTGTAATGACTTTCCATGGTTAACACATCAAGTAGGATCTGCGAGTTGGGACGTTTCTGTAATACGGCCCTGAAGTAAGTGTCTTGGTTTTAAAGGGACACCAGGCAACCTTTTTGTGTTAATTAATCATCTTCGTAAGTCGGTATATGGTTAAATGACTCATTACAGGGCGAATGAAGACTCTCTCGCCCGCCCCTACTACCTGTAGGAAGAATATCCCGCTTGCAAATTCAGTGTATCGTACCCGCCGACCAAAGCAGGATCAGTTTACATCCTGCATCCACAGCACAGAGGCAGGCTAACGAAACGCTAGCGATTGTTGCAAACGTGTGTATAATGGCAGAGCCAGCGAAGAAGCAGCGAAAACCCTTGACGGAAGATGCTAAGAAAAGGAAAAGAGCTTCAGACCGAGTTTCATAGAGAAAAAGCATCAGGCTTGTCTGGTGTCCCTTTAACATTTTGGACAGTAAATGATCAGATAATGCATAGAGATTTGGGTAGAAATAAAGAAAGCACTTTAAAAGAATATATTATGACATTTATGTAATTTCCAGTCTGTTGTTGTGATATTACCTATCGTAGCACATTGACATTTGTCTTAAGTGCCTTTGCTGGCTCTGGGGCAGTGTTTCTCAAACTTTTTCAGACCAAGGACAACTTAACCAATAAAAAAAACCTCATGGACCACTGAGCTAAAAAAAAAAAGAGTAGACCTACTTCAACAGTATATTACACAATAGGACTCTTTAAACTGGCATAGCTTACATAGGCAGTGTTGTGACTGTTTGGATTTACATACAAGTTGGTTCAATTTTGCAAACAACTCATCTACATTATATTTTACCACATCTGCTCGCGGACCACCAGTGCTCCCCGGACCACACTTTGAGAAACATTGCTCTACCTGTCTTCTTCTCTGCAACAGTTTGCTGTTCCAATTATCTACTGTACCTACTGTACATTAGTCATTGTTACCTTTGTTATGGTATTTGTCTGTACAACAGTAGCAATATTTTAAAGCGACAAAAATGAAAATACAGTTTTTCAAACACATTAGGATTATTTGGCCCAGAACATACTGTTATTTTGTACAAGTAACAGTATCTTCACGGGACGAAAAGTGACATCTGCAGTAATGTAAAGTTCACGATTCTCTCTTGCAGTTATCACTAGTTATGTATCTGATTTAAATGACACCACCTGGCCAATAATGTGCGGCTCACCAAGCCACCCTGAAGCTCCTTTACGTACCTCTGAGAAATGTGTTATCCTTTTGCAGCAGTGCTCCAGTAACTTCTGGCTGTCTACATTCTTTGTATCCTTCCCTGAGGAACAGGTCATCCTATTGTTCAATTTCTGAATGTACAAAATTGTCTTTTTCAGCTGTGGCGGTTCACTTGGTTGGTTTTATCGCTATATTGTGCATTATCTCCTAGGCAGTCATGGCATACAAGAAATGGGAGTTATTCGATATCCATCATGCCTTGCAACATTTCTACCTGCTGGTTACTCATATCCATATGCAGCGCTGTCCACATGGGCTTCAGTCAATTGGGTTCTGTCAGTACCACTCCCGTCAAGCAACAATTTATTGCATTGTGCAGTGGCACAACACAATTATGCCTGATGGAATGGTTTCTGTTACAGGAAGCTCCTGCCCACCATAATGACGTGCTGCTGCATGAATCCCTGAAATGGAATGAAGCCAGTACAAGTAATGAAATGATACTGTATGTACAGTAGCATCAGAATGTGTCGCCTAATAATTAATTGACAAGCACATCAATACGGATACAGTGTGTGTCATATACAGTGCAGTAGAATAAAACAGTGCAGGATGAAGTCACACAGTTATGGCAAAGCAAATGCACAGGCCCTGAGGAAATAAACACAATTATTTAACAGGATAATTATGATAGACAACATCAATATCTTTCCAGTACAGTACAATAATATAATATCAAACAGCACAGTATTTATATCAGGCATAATGCAACACTGCTTCGGCTGCACAAAGAAGATGGAGATGAGGAGGAAATCTAATACTACTGAACTCCCTACTGTGACCTGTCTGAATGTCCTAAGCATCACTATCCAGCCATACTGTAGTCTCACTCTGTTTAACTAGCTGAACAGCTTTTGTCAGATTTATGTAGTAATCTATCTCTCCCTCTCTCGTACGACCTCTGTTGGTGAAACCAAATGACAGCCTTGTCATAAAATCAGTGTTTCCTTTTCCAGGGCCAGCCTAGTTGGCCAGTGGTCAACTAATTTGAGCACAGACATCATAAAACTGTCTACAGGCCCAGTCGGGTTATTGACATCTAACATGAAATTGCACACCTTCCATAAATCAGTCTGAGTGTTCTAACAGTGCCCATCACAGACATCCTCTTTTTAACTGGACAGCCATCTCTCCGTGGGCCACAGCACATCTACAGGACACAGACTTGAAGTGCACTGATACTTTGACAGAGGATCGGGATATTAAATGCAACCTAATCAGATGGCATACCTATTAAACCTTCAGCATACAGTTATTGTGTGCACATCCCACCTTCTGGCAGGTGCAGGACAAAAGAAAACTATACTCAATTGAAAAAATATAATGTCTGCAAGACCCCAATTATTTAATGCACAACAGGCAACGTTTCGACCCTGCTGGGTCTTAAGAAGAAAACAAGGCACGTTTAGATGATGCCCCCAGACCTAGCATTGTAACTCAATGGGAGTACTGGCCATAAGCTGCAGCTACTCCAGTTCGGTAGCACCAATTTTTGTCATTATTTTTCCTATGGACAGTACCTACTCGGTGACGTCTATTGATCAAGATCCATGTAAAAATCGGCACAGATATCTCCTTTCAGTTGATCGCTGCCTCTTCAGCTTGACGCAGGGTCACATTTCGCCCTGCTTATTGTTTGTCCTGTCTTGGTATTGTTTTGGCTTACCAGCAGGGTTTGATTGTGCAATTTGCGTATTGCATGTTTAGGGTTTAGGGTTGCATGGCTTTGTGGTGTATATCCTGCGTATATTGTGTGCTTGCTTTTCTCTTTTATTTGCATGTCAGCTGTTGTGTTGCTTTTCTGAGTTAATTGTGTGTATTTCCTTTTAGTTCCTTGTTCCGTGTATGTTTAGAGCTGCGTGGCGGTGTGCTACATGCAAATTTGTGTATTTGTTGTGTTGATTCACCTGTAACTAGATAATAGCCTCCCTGCATTATGGGACAGTGGCTTCTGTGCATGTGTGTGTGTGTGTTTGTTGGGAGTGTGTGCACGTGCAGTGAAGTTAATTTCCCATTACCATGACCAGGGTGGTTGCATGTCTTCGGCTTGAATTTTGGGGGGCTCCAGCGAGCGGCGGGACAGCAACCCTGACCTCCAGTCCCACTGCTAGAAAGCTAAGCATTCATTGTAGCATAACAATACTGGCTAATTCATAGTGATTCATCCTGCTGAGATTGTGCTAACCACAGTTCTGTCTCCCTCTCTCTTGGACAGGTGTAGCATGTGTCAACAGACATGGTGACTATGTATGATAATGAGCTTTATTGGCCGCCCGCTAACAGAAAAACACTGCCTCAAAAGACTATTTTGAACACTTGAAAGTTTTAAATGTGCAAAAACAATAATTACAATAAAAGCAGGGCTGTTGAGCTCTATACACGCAAGATACATTTGGATGGCGACCCATCTTTAATGTTGCATATCTCTAAATTTGATCCAAGATGTTTCTGAAAATACAAACTGAATCTTTTACAGTAGCCTAGCTATATAATTTTGACAATCTGTTTTAGAGTTTAATAATCCTGACCTGTGAAAACAGTTGTGTTGATGGGGACTGATCTATCTCTCCCTCTCTCGTACGAATGTTGTCCATTTTCTTATACCTATTCAATCATGTCTGGTCTATTATTAGGCCTACCTTTTTTCAATCCATTATTATTAGATATTTCTTTTGTAAAGAAAAAGGCCTACATCTATCCCTCATGTTATGCCAACATATTTAATTCACCTGAATATAGGCTACAGTAGATAGAGGATTATTGACATCTGCTGTTGTGGGTGTGCAGGCTATCCTTTAAAGGCAGTTTAAAGGGATAACCAAAGTGCAGTTTCCTACCCGAAACTAGAAAGTTGCTAGGTCGGCAATCGTCTAGAGAAGGCCGCTTAGACAATGGCAGAAGTGCCGTTCATCATGTTACATTTTTTACAGTCTAGTTATGAGGTTATGTGCCATCAAAATGATTTTGGAGACGTAATGTTAAGGTCGAAAAACTCTGTCACTTTAGCTGATGAGCTCTCACCCCTCGCTGACGTTCGATGCGTAGATGCATTGTGTAGCCTACCTGAAGGTCGTTGACACCTTTATTTGCGACCGACAAGTAGGCCTAAGTGCCTGCTTTGCAGGTCAGCACTCAGCTTCATGTTGATCTCGACCGAGACAAAAACATGGAAATGTACGTTTTAATTCGTCAGTGAACTTACACTAAACAAGGACGTTTACGCTATTGAGGTGACTGACTGACCAATTAAATGTTTACAGAGATTACTATCGACCAATGACGGTAGCTAAGGTCAGGCTCTACACACTTTCCACTCAATTCAAAGCGAACTGTAGGGGGAGGGCGTGACTATATGTGAATGAAAGACATAGATAGGCTATATATCAATGAAAGAGAGAGCAATGCAAATTCGCTGTAAACACGTTTGAGGATAGAATAAGAAAATCCCGGACAACTTTGAAATTCCGCCCGGACACATTTTTAGGTTTCAAAAAGAGGACATGTCCGGGCAAAAGAGGACATCTGGTCACCCTACCTCAGGTAGTGGGGTCCCTTCAGGTTTCTGTAGCACACCCCAGGTGTCTGTCTTTATCTTTGGATTGCAGTGTGATTCTCACGTGTGCTGTGTGTGTCTTCTGGACCCCTTTCCCCCTGCTGAGTGGCCATAGACATTGTGTGCTAGCTGATGTGCAGCCCCACTGGTCACCGTATGTATAATGTGTGTGTGTGTGTGTGTGTGTGTGCCCCTGCTACACTTGCATTGGAAAGAATTGTCATCTTATTTCTCTCCCTCAAAGATATGTGCCAGACATTTCCAGTTTATTTATTTTCAGGCAAATGTTTCAATATGTTTGACTTGTAGTAGATGAGTGTAGTTTCCTTTTTTAACTAACAGCAAGAAATACAGTATGTTGAAGGGAAGAATTATTTTCAAGTGGAATTAAACCCATAGCTACCGACATATATTTAGGATTGTTTATTATAGGTACACTGAAGACTGACCTTGTCTAATAAGTGAGCTGTAATACTCTACAGCTAGGGTATTAGAGAGAATTAGAAATTAAAATTCAAACCATGTGTTGCTAGTTTTAATAGTGTCATACATGCTATAAAATGTGCATATTTTAAGCTATTTTAGAAACAGTTGTCCTTTTCATTCAACCATAAGTGTGTCCTTGCCATGCTAATTAAGAGCATTTCAATGCTAATGCAATCAACCTTATGGCTCACAGACAGCCCACAAAACATCTCAATCTGGAAGGTCTCCAGGGGCTTAATGGACAAAAGCAATGAAGTCAATGTCAGGAGAGCCGAGAGACTAGGTGATTCATGGCCATTTTGAATAGTGCCAGACAACATTAAACATTGTGTCTCTTTCATGTATGCACTGTATATGATCAGAGTTCTCCACTGTACAGTAGAAGTTAGGTTTGAAGATTATCCAATGTGTCAGTTCTTGTAGGTGAGGTTTGTTGTTTTATTGATATATGATTTTATATTAAGGGGCAGTGTCTAGGATGTTGCTATGGTATCAGAAACTTGCGACCTGTATTAGACTCTCTGTGTCTAGTGACAATAAAGGTATTTACGACCTTAGTGGGACTTCTGGCACTGGGAGGAGGAAGCTAGTTTCTCGAAGTCCGGGCAGTAGGAGCTTGTTGCAATCCTCAAGCAGGCCAACAGGTGGTCATCTTCATTGTGCATCTGTACTTTGTCTTGATGATTTTCATGTGAGAGAAAGCAGACTCACACATATAGGTTGATCCGAAAAGTGCTGTCAAACTCAGTGCAAATCTTTTTAGGTTGTGATACTTCCCTTCCAGCAGTAGATTCCAGAACTCTCCATTCTTGCCATGTGTTGCCCTGGATTTGATTTTTAATGTCATTTTGCAAAGTGAGAATCTCATTCTCAACAGCAGAGCTCTCCAGGTGGAACAGTGATACTAATTGGGAGGCAATACCATCCACATCGATATCTGAACTGAATGGAAAAGACATATAGCTGGCAACAGGCTCGATGGATGCAAAGTCATTAAAGCGCCTCTCAAATTCTGACAAGATCGTCTGGACTTGCTCCTCATGACGTACACTGTCGCTCTGCACAAAATCTTTGCCCTGACGCTGAAGTTCTGCCTGCATGTGAGGAAAGTTCCGCAGGTCACAGTGTTGCAGCCTACTTGACATCAGTTGTAGCTTGCTTTTAAATATGTTCACTGAACTGATCATATTGATTATAAGTTTGTCCTTACCCTGCAGCTCTAAATTGAGATCATTGAGCAGGTCAGTGAGATCTGTGAGGAACGCTAAATCCAAAAGCCACTGGTCGTCTTGTGTGTGTGTGCAGCCATAGGTCTGTATGTTCTGCACCGGTCTTAGTACAGCGGCTAAGGCCAGATTTTTACCTGAATCGTTCAGTTTTTGCAGAAAGCACGAAACTTGGTACAGTTATAGTACTACCCCTAGTGATCAAAAATTGAAATGGACCCCAACACATAGCGCCCCCTAGTGGCCCCTATCTTGACTTCAAATATGGCCACCATAATATGCCCTTTTTTTCTACATTTATAATGCTATGCTGCTTTTAACACATAATATGACGTCTATAGCCATCTTTCAGCATTATGAAATATATAATGAGACAATCATGCATAATTAAAATGGCAGACATGTTGGATTTTAAAGAAGTAGCCATACATTCTGACACCGAGTCAAAAACTGGGGTGCGTTTAGGCTATGTGTGAAGTTTTGACTGTGTGACTAAACCCTGCACTTGCCTGGCTCAATCCTTCTAATTTGCCCTCTAGAGGCTGGCATGCTAGCAAGGAGGCTAAAACCCATAGATGCTAGCGTCTGTCAAGTCTCTTAAAGAAACATATGCTGCCTTTTGGGAAATTAGCTATTTTGTCTTCTATCCTAGAGTTAGATAAATTAGTATATAACCCAGTCCAACACATCCTACTGTTAGCCTAATTCAATTGAGGTGGGTGGGGCCAATTAGCATATACCAATTTAAGGCTTATAGTGATTGTCCAGTCCTTGGGTGTGCTTTGTGGTGGATACACCAAAAGCTCAATACAAGTTGAGGTTGTTCTGATATAGTAAGTCCAAGACTTGCTTGAGGACCACTTTCTCCAAAACAAGAAAGGAAGAAGGGAAATAGGTCTGTAAAAACAGGAATGGTTTTAGAGGTGGTGGCAAATGATAACTTTTTCTATCTTTATCCTCCTTGACTGATTTTTCACTAGTTTCACATTTGGCTACGGTCAGTGTCACTACTGGTAGCATAAGCCAGTACCTGGAGCCTACAAATGTTGCACAGGTAGTCCAACTCCTCCAGAATGGCACACCAAACGTTCCATTACTAGAAGGATTGCTGTGTCTCCCAGCGCAGTCTCAAGAGCATGTTGGAGATTCCAGGAGACAGTTGCTCTAGAAGAGCTGGGCAGGATGGTAGAGGGTCCTTAACCCAGCAGCAGGACCAGTATCTGCTCCTTTGTGCAACAACAAACAGTAGGAGCCTTGCCAGAGCCCTACAAAATGTCCTCCTCCTGGCCGCTGGTGTGAATGTCTCTGACCTGTCAGACTTCATGAAGGTGGCCTGAGGGCCCGATGGCCTCTGGAAGGACCTATGCTCACTGCCCAGCACCGTGCAGCTCAATTGGCATTTGCCATAGAATACAAAATTGGCAGTTTGGCCATTGACGCCCTGTGCTTTTCACAAATGATACCAGGTTCACCCTGAGCACATGTGAGGTCTAAAGATGTCTTGGAGAATGTAATGTTGCCTGCAACATCATTCAGCATGACTGGTTTGGTGGTGGGCCAGTGATGGTCTGAGGAGGGATATCCTTGGAAGGACGCACACACCTCTACGGGCAAGACAACTGCACCCTCACTGCTCTTGCATCAGGATGAAAACTTCAGATCCATTGTCTGACCCTGAATTGGTGCAGTGGGCCCTGGGTTCCTCCTGGTGCACAACAATGGCTGGACACATGTAGCGAGAATGTGCAGGCAGTTCCTGGAGGATGAAGGCATTGATACCATTGACTGTCCCCCCACACTCCCCTGACTTAAATCCGATTGAACACCTCTGGGACATTATATTTTGGTCCATCCAACACCGCCAGGTTGCAACACTGACTGTCAAGGAGCTCAGTGATGGCCATGTCCACATCTGGGATCAGATACCCCAGGACACCATCTGCTGTTTCATTAAGAGCATGCCCCGATGCCATCAAGCATGTTGGGGCCATACGAACTACTGAGTACCATCATGAGTTGCTGCGCTGAAATTTAAGCAAAATGGACTAGCTTGCCACGTCATTTTTTCCACTTAGATTTTCGGGGGGTCTTTTAATTCAGTTCTCTGTGGATTGATCATTTTCATTCCCAAATAACGAAGTGGCATCCTTTTGTTCCTAACATATTACCCAGTCTATATCAGTTTGAATCCTACCTCACAGGATGCTCGTTTAACGTATCATGGCTTGGAATGTTGGGGTAAAAGTAACATGCATCATTGCTCTTTGCCAGAGTGTCTCGCAGAGACAATTCCATTGTGCTCTCGCGAGAACTCTGGATTTCCAGGGTACTTCTCTTTGCTATCCACACCACTTCTTTGGGACAGATTATTCATTCGCACAGCTTCTCATACCACTGCTATGCAGATGACACACAGCTTTATCTGTTCTTTCCACCTGATGACCCCTTGAACTAGGCACGGATCTCGGATTGCCTCTCAGACATATCTACATGGATGAAGGCACACCACCTCCTGCTAAACCACTCATAAACCAAACTGCTGGTCCTCCCAGCTAAACCTACTGCTCTCACCTACTCGAATGCCCTCATACAGGCATATATGCTACCCCCCGACCATTGTGCTCTTCAGACAAACATCATCTAGCTCTGCCACCGGTACGCTCAGGTCAATCCAAACTTTGTTCATCTGTTATTCCTCGTTGCTAGAACACGCTACCAGTTCCTACTAGAGCAGGGACATCCCTCTCCACCTTCAAAAAACTCCTGAAGACCCAGCTCTTCAGAGAATATCTCCACTCGTAGCACTACTTACAACTAGCTAATTCTAGCATTTACCACCTGACTTGACTATAAAAACAACACTCACTGATGCACTTTTCCCTATTGTACTCTACCTTTTTGAATTGTTTTAAATTGTTCTAGAATTGCTGAGAGAATTGTTTTAAAAGCGTTAAACTGTTTAACAGGTTGTAAGTCGCATTGGCTAAAAATGCGTCAGCCAAATGTAATGCAATGTAGATATCCAGTATGATGTTTTTTCCTGATTGAGATCTGATGTGTTTTATTTTTAAAGTGTATAATTTTTTTGAGCAGTGTATAGTAAGAGTTAAGGTTTGCTCAGAGAGAGAAGAAGGTAGAATAAGAATTTATTGATGATGTAGGTAGTTACTTCAATTAACCAAGATATAGAATAATTGGCTTATTTTCTTACACATAGTGGCCATATTGGAATCTTACCAAATTATTCTTGATGCCTTGTATATTATTGAGGTTGTCATGTGATAAAATGACTGTTCAAACTTTGAAATTGTTTTTGAATGATATTTCTATCATGAATAACAATAGAGATGGTCTATATTTTCACATTTGGTATCCGCCATATTGGATTTCAAAATGGCCAACATCAAGTTTGTTTGGAAATCATGTCAATAGCTTCCTTGACCCTAAAAATTAAGTGTTAGAACTTAAAATACTTTTTTTTTTATCTTGTTTAATTTTGAAGTTGTATCAACAATTCTATTAAGAATGGTAGCCATATTTGAATTCAAGGTGGCAGCCACTAGGGGGCGCTATGTGTTGGGGTCCATTTCAATTTTTGATCACTAGGGGTAGTAGTATAACTGTGCCAAGTTTCATGCTTTCTGCGAAAACTGAACGATTCCAGTGCTTAGCCGCTGTACTATCTCCTCCAAATGTGCACGGAATAACCTTCTCTGTAGACTCCTGGCGGAGCACACAATCTTCATGGCAACATCCATCACTTCTTTCATGTTTAAAATCTTCACATACAATGCTTGCTGATGAATAATACAGTGGTAATTAAGGAAGTCGGGGAAAGATTCACTTTGCTTGGGTATCAACATTTTCCCGCTTAGTGCACCTACCATCGCTGGAGTAGCCATCAGTTGTGATAGAGACGAGTTTGAAGTGAGGCAGTTTGCTCTTGTTGATCTAATTCCATGAAAGTTGGAAAATATATTCGCCTCTAGTGTGTCCTTTTAATGGCAAAAATGGCTTAGTAGCTCTTCCTTTGCTCCCATGTCTCCAAAAACCATTCTGATGAAGACACATAGCTGAGCCACATCCATAATGTCAGTCGACTTGTCAAATTGGAGTGAAAAACACTCACATTCATCAATGTCCTTTCTCAACTGCTCTTCAACATCCTCTGCCATTCCTTCACATCGTCGTGTAACAGTGTTCTGGGATAATTGTATGTCCTTAATTGAAGCCACAATATCACTTTTGTTCTTGAAGTCACAAAAGAGAGCATCTGCAGCCTCGATGAACGCCTCTTTCACAATTTCGCTGCCCTTGAAAGATTTCTTGTGTTTAGCAAGAACATGACTGATGCGATAAGATGCTACAGTTGCAGCCTTACCCTTAGTGTTGGGCCTGGTGAAAATCGACTGTTGTGCTGCTAACTGACCCTTCAATTCACAGACTTTTCGGGTGCACAGACCTGAATTAGCCGGGACATCTGTATCGTAGCTTTTGTGCATCGTTTTGAAGTGCCGCTCCAAATTGCCCTTTTTCGGTAAAGCCACACTGGCATTGCAGATGAGACAGATGGACTTCGAATCTGAATAAACAAAAAAGTAATCCTCCTCCCACTCTGAATGAAAATGATAGGTTTTTGATTTTTTTGTTTCTGCTATTGCCGTATTTCACCATATAACGTTAACGTTAACTTCTCCACTGTGATAGAATATTTGATACCTAGTAACGCAAGGCGTTACTTAGTAACGAAGAGTCCTTAGAAACAGTAAGTAACGTTCGTGTGCCATTAAAATGAGAGCATGACAGGGATTTTATTCTATTTTACTTAGGAATTGATACAATTCTATGAGTCTATGGCAGTTCCTGTGATGAACATTGTTTTATACAACAATTGGGTTCTATGGAACTATTTATTTGTTTCTGATTGGCCGAGAGACGTTCCATGAGTTGGAATATCCCTGCACATTTCAACTCAGACTTTGCACAGCTAATAATAAATCATTCCGCGATACAATGCGAAGATTTGACACAATATTCTCATCCCAGCTCTCCACTATTTCAAGCAATGGGTTACTCCTTAGCAAACCATAACGAAACAGTGTTTCACCACATCTGTGGATTAAGCCACACAGTCAACTCAATGTAAGTAAGATAAACGAGGATGCTAATTGTTCTCAGCATTGCCAGCATTGTGTATAATATGATTGTCACTTGGAGGAGACTTAACTAACGTTAGCATAATTAGCTAACCGCTGCTAACGTGCGAGCATCGTCACGTCAGGCTGTGCACAGTAGTGTAACATTTATTCACCATAAATTAATAAAGTTGAGTGGTTCTGCAATGTAGACTATGTTTCCGTTTTTTTGCAGTACCATGTCCCTTACATGACATGGCCCAGTGTCCTTGTAACATGCATGCAGCAAACCTAGATATGAATGTGATTTCAGCCCGACTTTCTACATTTCTTTCAAGAAGACATGTAAACCACAAAGACCCGTAACGAGGGATCTGGAATGTTGGTTACCTAGTAACCAAGACGCTGTCTATTGAAAAGGGAACTATTTTTTGATGCGTAAGAACGATGTCGAAATTAACATTTTTAAACAATAATAGGGTGTTTTCAGATTATTTGTGGTAGAATTGTTGTATAAAATATAATTAAGCAATATAGCACTCGTGATCGTGGGATTGGTCATGGATATTCCCACGGCTGTTGTTGCCTGCCCTTTCGGCCTCGACCTGCGTGGCTACGGCGAACAACACCCGTGGGAATATCCATGACCAACCCCACTCTCACTCGTGCTATATTGCTTAATTATATTTTATTTAGGGAGATTTATTTTGTTTTACAAGTCTATACAATATTCAATACACAATACACAATATTCTCGCGATCGACTGGAACTCCGTGTGCGATCGACAGGTCGACCGCGATCGACTGGTTGGGCACCCATGCTTTAAAGGATAATTCCGGTATTTAGCACTTTGAGTCCCTTTTCTGGTTTGTTTTGGAGAACTAGAGTGGTGGACACTGAAATTTTGACGATTGGTCCTGTCTCGACTTTTCTGACTCGTTTTTAATCGCCTTTACTGCTTCAGAGAACACCACTAACCACTCGGTGAGTTGCACAGTTTTGAAAACGAACGTTAAGGGTTGTTTTAAGGACATGTTGTGCATGCCTGTAGGCAGCCACTCTGAAGTAGTCAAAGGCGATTCAAAACGAGTCAGACCCATCCTCTCGGACTGAGTCAGACCCATCGTCAAAATTTCAGTCTCCACCACTCTAGTTCATCCAAAACAAACCAGAAAAGGGACTCAAAGTGCTAAATACCGGAATTATCCTTTAAGCCCTTCCCCCAGGACACGGTACATGTTTTGGAGTCGAACGACAAAAAACAGGTGAAAACCATCTCCAAAGAGCTATATCTACTGACCAGGTTATGTTTCGCGATTCTTGTGAGATGTCTCCGACTCGTCGCCAGCCAATTTGCAAGGCTGTTTTCCCAAAAGTGGGGCGCTGCCAACTGCAAGGTGCACGGTTCTCCTTATCACATGTTTGTTTACCATCAAATATTTTTGGAAAGAGCACCAATTGGGCATCATGTGCAAAGGGAGCATAGAAGTTAGTGGAAATGAATGTGTGTTCATTGTGCATCCAAATAAGTCAATTGTTTATTAGGGAATTTAAAATTGGACCAGTGTTCAGTCAAGATCTCTATTTTTGAAGCTTGGTTTTCTTGTGCATCACCAGCACCTGGGATCTGAAAACAGCCGGTGCACATGAACTTTGTATTATTATGAGGTCAGTGGGAAGTTCTTTGTGATTTAGATGAGTTTGTATGTGCACTACTCTAAGGCTCTTAAGGATCAGAAACATATTTGTAACCAATCAATTACCAGCATGAAGTCTTATCTTAACACATCCTTAACACTAGGCAGATTTAGCATGTGCGTCAAGATATTTTCACTGTTAGCTGCATGTTTCTTGGCTTATTTTTGCTTTACAATGCTGGAGGAGTGATGTGATTGATGTTGCTTATTCCAGGTAGGCATAAGGGGTTCAGTCCTCTCAATCTGTCAGCCCAGGAAAGATTTGGATGTACATGGTGCAGTGAGGCACATTCATCTTCTTAACCCTTGAGTCCCCATTAAACACACAGCAAAACCTTGCTGCAGTCCAAGCGTTTGCATTTTTAGCCTACACGACATCCTGACTCAGAGGCCCATCAGTCTAGAGACGGTCAATCTCCTTTACAACAACTTTAGATGAAGGATTTTTACACCCACATGGCTCACTGGGATATTATGTTCTGCCTTTAAGACAATTAACTTTGCCAAAGTATTGCATGTTTTATCCCATTATACCAGGGACTGCGAGCAAATAGTATAACATTATAATAATACATCCTTGTTAAGACCTTAATCTTCACAGTCAGGTGAATGGTTTGAGAGATATGCAGAAAACACACATAGCCATTTTCCACTGATAGAGAACCGCTTCTGTTCACATTCTCAAACCAACATTTGAACCATTCGGATTATTTTGACCAAGCAAAAACCGGTTCAGAACTTACAGTAGCACTAAAGTTCAAAGCTGGAACCCCCCCCCCCCCCCTTTTTTTCCCAGCGAACCAGAGTTAGCATGTCACTGCCATTCAGAGAAGAAAAATCTAGATAGCACCACAGTTCAACACATTCTGACCTGAACCGGTTCAAGAACAAATTCTCTGGTCGAAAAACGCCCCCAGACAGAGATTTCTGATTTTACAGATAGGCTACTAGATATTGTCTGATATATTGCTAACAACACACGGTAAAAGATAAATATACAGCTTGCACAACTTTTTGAGGCTTAAGTATAGACCCCTACCTAACCAGATCAAGGAAAAGGCTTAGCATTTTAATGGATTGGTGGATTAATAAAATGCTTACTGCCAGAACAAAACATTGTGTGTCTCTCACCAAAAGATGGCAGCACCTGTCTGTGCTAACTGAAACCTCTTCAGTCGGACAGGGGGCAGTATAACGCACAAGCTCAGCATCATGTCCAAGGTCTGTCTGCAGTGAGCCTCACTCAGCACAACATCCATAAAAGCTTTAGGAGGGAGGGTGTCTTCACATATTAATGACTTCTAAGCTCTGCATGAAAGGCATAGGTCTTCACTGGTTAGCTGAAGAAACAAGAATAGCATCTGCTTTGAAGCATATATTTTCTCTTTGGTTGTTTCTGTTGTCCTGTTGTTTCTCCCTTCCAGTTTCTTTCTCAAGAACAAGCCATTGCCGGAGTTCTTGATGTATTATAGAACATACCTTCTTGGTATGGAGAAAATGCTAAACAATATATAACTTTTTCATGCTTGAATGCTGTAATAACTAGATGTACCGCAGAGCGGTACAAAATATGACCGCCGCCCAGTCCAGCACATGTTTTCCACAAAAATAAGTCACGCTGAAAGGCATATATGATTCTAACTGTCTCACTGAATTGCATTATGCACACTCAATTCTCAGTACCAAAACATGATTAGTTTATAGATTTCACATGTAAAATACATTTTACACAACCCCACCCCCATCTTGCCTGTTCATAATTCTGAGAAATTCTTGAATTGTGTGCATGTGTGCGTGTACATGTTTGTGTTTATGTGTGTGTGGGTGGGTGTGTGCGTGCATGTGCATGTGCTTGTGTGTTTGCCTGTTTATGTGCCAGTGTGTGTGCATGTGCATGCATGCATGCGTATATATGTCTACTGTGTGAGTATGTGTCATACGTAGGATTACTGTGAATGTATGTGTGTGCATGTGTATCTGTTTATGCACATGTGTGCATATGGAATGGGTTTACATGACCCCTGGAGGCAAACATACGCAAAATATTGGTCATCCTAGGCCCTACGGTTCTCAAGATATTCACAGAAAACTGTGTCTGCCCTACCCTCCTTTCGGGGGTCCAATCCAGCCAGGGGGCTACAGATCAAAACGAAAAACGATGGTTCCATGCTATCCATGTGGGGTTACATGCCCACCAAGTTTCGTGTACCCCGGTCTTACAGTGTCCCGGGTATCCTTGACGGAAATTTGGACATGCGAAAAAGAAAAAAAAAATCTGACTAAACCTATAGGACTGCCGCTTTGCTGCGCGGCGGTCATAATAAATTATGATATCTCCTCACTGTTCTCATAACAAACTAATAAAACATGTCTAAGTGCATTCAAACAACAGTTCATATTCATAAAATCCTAATAAATGCTAAAGTGCCCTAATGTAGGCAATGTTGGATATGAGAGCGATAACATATTACCCTCCACGCAATAAAATAATATCAATCTGAAAAGTTGGAGCTGTATTTTCTGAAACCTTCCACAGCTAAACAGTTTAGATTGCTAAGGGGGTTAGAGAGTAATCAAGCTAGCCTAAATGATGGATGGGCTCTTATGAGAATCATTTGATGCATGAACTTGTGATTAAAAAAAAATTTGTCAGAAGATCAAAAGAAGATATATGGCAAAAACCGAAAAGTACATTAAAACCACAGATCATCAACAGGGTCTGAAGGGGACTGTTATTTTTTTAAGCCGTCACCCTTTAAGTCATCCTCTTTTTTAATTCAAAACTGCTTAAAAAATATATCCCAGCATGTACACAAGGAACAGTGTGATTTCTTGGGCAATAATTCTGTGAACTTTTAAGCTTGTACATCAAAACAGTCGCAGCACAGCACAATTGCACACAGTGCAGGGGCATTATCAAAAGAAGAGCTTAAGCACACAGCGATAATCTCATTGAAATTTCTGCAGCGCTGCGGAAAGACCTGAGCACGCAGAATAAATTGTCCCTTAAAGTCTAATTAATCCTGAGGGAGACACTTGGTGACTGGCTCTTGGCCAATTATTGCACTTGATTTCACCTGGACGCTGAGAACATAATTATGACCATTATATAACTTTATTCTCCTTGTCATCTCAGACCGTGGTCCAAAATAACCATACTTTGAATTATGATGTATGTGACAGAACATTAATTATTAAGGGAGGGAAAGACCATCTCTTTCTCTCTCTCTTTCCCTCTCTAGGGTGGCTATTAAAAAACAAAGCAAACGGAGTGATTGTAGTCTTTATTTCAATTAACCTCCAATAACTACTTTTCTCTCTCTCTCTCTCTCTCTCTCTCTCTTTTCGCTCTTTCTCTCCCTCTCTCCCTCAGGCTGAGCAGAGGTCGTGCTGCTGCTCACACCATCCTGTTCTACTATGTTAACCAAGTGCTTTTTAAAAAGATGATCTTATAAAATAAGTTTTGGATAAAGGAGAGGAAGAGAGATACAGGGAGAGGGATGTAACAAGGAATGAAGGAGATTTTCTATACATGCTTTAAGTTGTAATAGCTGAATAGGGGGCACTGCTGTTCTTCACAGTAATGATTGTTGGTAGGTAGTGGAAGTTTGCCAGTTTGTAGAGCAATATGTCCAAAATCCCCCACACAACAGAAAAGTGAGCACTAATGATCTTTCACATTACTTAGACTATCACCTGAACATATTCATGTTTGGGAAGGCTGCTGAACCTTGCAGCCTTATTTCTGTTATGTATGTGTGCATGTGTGATATGTGAAAGTAAAAGCATGGGGGTCCATGTAAATGGCGATTTTGCTATGATCTGATATCTTACCTATAAGGGTCCTGCCCAGCTCAGTCACTGCAGGTGTCAACTAAGTGCATCTTGGAAAGAGTAATGTCCCTGACAAATGAAAGCTATTAGCTGTGAAAATAATTATGTGTATTACATAATGAATTGCACGATTACTCACATGGAATTGCTATTATTTCTACTGATTGAAATGCTGAGGTTACTTATTTGTTTCACTACTCATGTTTGACATAAATGTAATACATAAATTATTGCAAAGGAAGGCATCAGTAGGTCAATATTCACCCACATTTCCTAATCACCAGTGTTGTAGTACTCGAGTCCGAGTCATTGGCTAAATTTAGAGACTCGTGACTTGACTTGGACTTGAGCACTGAATGACTCGAACTTGACTCGGACTTGTGCATTCGCACTTGCGATGACTCGTCGAGGACTCGACCTTTTTTTGTAATGTATTTTTTTTGTATATCATAAGGCTATACTTGTAGTATGTCATTAGGCTATAATTTGCTATATGATTTTAATATCTAAATTATTCGTAATTTTAGTTCAAGGGAATGTTAGGCTACTGCTTCGTGTCGTACATCGCAAGTCACATCATGTTCACATGCAAAGCAAACTAACGTTATAGTCCATGGGCCAGAGCAGAAGTTGGCATCACCAAAGGTGGCAAAATCTAGCAATGATTTTCGTAATCCTCTATGTCTGAGAGATATGTTTTGGTATGATAACCTTTTCTAAGTGGTGCTTTTCTAAGTGCTTAGTTGTATTTTTACTGGCTTTTATACCCATACCCAGTGCAATTCACAATACATGCCTATGTGTAGGTATAGTTGTATGCAAGTGTGTGGGATGATGCGATATGTCTTAATCTATGTTATTTTATATGTAGATGGCATAGGCTTTTAGAAAATATACAGTTTAGATGGCTATTTTAGCTTTCCATGAATTACATAGGCTAAAATGTATCTGTCATACACTTTTTCACCTATATAATATAGGATTAGATAGAGGCAAAAGACTAAAAGTGGGTGGGTCAAATCCAAACTCTTGCTATATCACTTTTAGAGAGTATAGGCTTTTAGAAAATATATGGGTTAGATAGCTGAATACACTTTACACAGCTATTTTAGACCCATAACTAATAGCTGTCCATTGAAAATTAATGCATTTCAATGTAATGCAAAATACATTACAGAACTAAGGTATAGTGGTATGGAGGAAGTCGGGAGATGTCTCAATGCATATTATATATCACATCTAGAATATATAGACTTCTCAGAAAAATATATTTTAAGGTAATTATTCTGTTTTCCTTAATGATACCAAAACTATAATGATCGGACATGCCATGATATTTCAATTCTAAAGAGAATGCATGTAGATCCTGCATAACTATTAGGCCTAAATTCTGTTTTTTCAATTTGTCTGGAACTAGATTTCTTTTCTGAACATTCTACAGTACAAATATAAACTGCCAACTTTAGAGTGTGTTGGTCAGTGTTGCCAGATTGGGCAGGTGCCAGCCCAATTGGGTTTCTTTTGACTTCGTCGGGCGGGGGAAAATAAGCTTTAGGCGGACAAATAAAATTTTGAGTTGAATGGTTCTCTATGACACAAACGTTTTTTTGCTGAAGATGGTGGGTTTTTGAGCATGAATGGGCGGAAATCACTCAACCCAATCTGGCAACACTGGTGTTGGTGTTTGCTTGGCCACAGGGCCAGTATGTGGATGGAAGCAGTTTAGTTAGGCTACAGAATAACAATGGCTGTTGTAGTGTCAAAAACAGATTACAAGGTGAGTCCTGTTTATTTTTATTTGTGTTATGATTCAGATGAAGAGAATTAGTAAGAATGACCAATGACTAGGCTACTTGTGAAAGACTAGATATAATAACCCAACCGGCCCAAGTAAGGTACTAACATCATTATCAAGCAATGATGTCTGCTGTACACTGTACTGTAGACTTCCCCAATTTGTGTGTGAACAAAAGAAAGGACAAAAATTAGGGGCAGCCGTGGCCTACTGGTTAGCGCTTCGGACTTGTAACCGGAGGGTTGCCGGTTCGAACCCCGACCAGTAGGCATGGCTGAAGTGCCCTTGAGCAAGGCACCTGCTCCCTGAGTGCCGCGGTTGTTGCAGGCAGCTCACTGTGCCGGGACTAGTGTGTGCTTCACTTCACTGTGTGCTGAGTGTGTTTCACTAATTCATGGATTGGGATAAATGCAGAGACCAAATTTCCCTCACAGGATCAAATGAGTATACTTACTTAAATAATATACAGAGGTGTAGCCTATGTGTGAGAGAGCAGTTTCAGTTGGTAGGCTAGAATACTGATGAGAGTAGCAGAATACTGATGATGCACAGTCAAGCCACAGCTCAAGCCACTGCACTCTCACTCTCTTTCTCTTCCTCACATACACAAACATGTTCTCTCCCTCACATACACACTCTCTCTCACACACACACACACACTTCATATATTCCCTCTGTCTCTCTCTCTCACACACACACACACACACACTGTTGCTGAGTAGAAAAGGGCCTCATTTTAGCACATCATTCCTGATATATCTCTGTTGCTTTCAAATTGTTGTACATCCCAGAATAGAGAAGCATGGCAGAAGGAAGTAGTGGTATTCAGGGGGAGTGTTTAATGCATTGTTCAGATGATAAACCTTGTGGCACCTACTGTATGAACATAAAGTCATGGAACACACTACTGAGAGCAGCTGAAATAAGAGCCTATCGCCCCATCCTTGATCTTGCTAAAGGTCTCTCTGAGGGTAGAATACCATCCATATTGTATCACAGAAAATGCCGTAGCATCTTTACTATGAAGAAACTGCTTGACAAGATCATTGCAAAAGACATATCTGCAGAACCGTCTGTCACAGAGGACCTAAGAAAAGGTCCAACGACTTTAAGAGTTTATGAGGCCAAATGTATACAGGTGCTGGTCATATAATTAGAATATAATCAAAAAGTTCGATCATGTCAGTAATTCTATTCAAAAAGTGAAGCTTGTATGTTATATTCATTCATTACACACAGACTGATATTTCAAATGTTTAATTCTTTTCATTTTGATGATTATAACTGACAACTAATGAAAATCCCAAATTCAGTATCTCAGAAAATTAGAATATTACTTAAGATCAATACAAAAAAAGTTTTTTTTAGAAATGTTGGCCAACTGAAAATATGAACATGAAAAGTATGAGCATACAGCACTCAATACTTAGTTGGGGCTCATTTTGCCTGAATTACAATGCGGCATGGCATGGAGTCGATCAGTCTGTGGCACTGCTCAGGTGTTGTGAGAGCCCAGGTTGCTCTGATAGTGGCCTTCAGCTCTTCTGCATTGTTGGGTATGGCGTATCACATCTTCCTCTTCACAATAAGGTCAGACAAGTTTTCTGGCCAATTAAGAACAGGGATACCATGGTCCTTAAACCAGGTACTGGTAGCTTTGGCACTCTGTGCAGGTGCCAAGTCCTGTTGGAAAATTAAATCTGCATCTCCATAAAGTTGGTCAGCAGTAGGAAGCATGATGTGCTCTAAAACTTCCTGGTAGACTGCTGCGTTGACCTTGGACCTCAGAAAACACAATGGACCAACACCAGCAGATGACATGGCACCCCAAACCATCACTGACTGTGGAAACTTTACACTGGACCTCAAGCAACGTGGATTCCAAAGGAAATGCAAAATTTACTTTCATCAGAGAACATAACTTTGGACCACTCAGCAGCAGTCCAGTCCTTTTTGTCTTTAGCCCAGGCGAGACGCTTCTGATGCTGTCTCTTGTTCAAGAGTGGCTTGACACAAGGGATGCGACAGCTGAAACCCATGTCTTGCATACGTCTGTGCGTGGTGGTGTCTATTGGTGGTGGTGAATGGGAGTCTATTAATGTGCTTGGACACAGAACTCTGTGAACAGCCAGCCTTATTAGCAATGACCTTTTGTGTCTTGCCCTCCTTGTGCATGTTGTCACTGGTCGTCTTTTGGACAACTGTCAGGTCAGCAGTCTTCCCCATGATTGTGTAGCCTACAGAACTAGACTGAGAGACCATTTAAATGCCTTTGCAGGTGTTTTGAGTTAATTAGCTGATTAGAGTGTGGCACCAGCTTTTCACAATATTGTAATTTTCTAAGATACTGAATTTGGGGTTTTCATTAGTTGTCAGTTATAATCATCAAAATTAAAAGTAATAAACACTTGAACAATATCAGTATGTGTGGAATAAATGTATACATTATACAAGTTTCACTTTTTGAATGGAATTACTGAAATAAATAAACTTTTTCATGATATTCTCATGATATTCTAATTATATGACCAGCACCTGTATTTTGTGACAAATGTACTGTAGCAAGTATTTGAAAGGTCAAAGGACAAAAGAGAGTCTAACAAAATGTGCAGAGTTAAGACCTGATGACAAAATCAGAAGAGCAGCCGTCAGGAAAGGTTACAAAAGAGTACTATCCATAGCCAGTCATGACTTAGTAGCAGCAGAAGGCCATTACCATAGATCCTGCTACAGGGCGTACACAAAGGAAGATTCAGACATAGACAAAGATGAAACTAACTTGGTCTGCAAATGTGTACAAACCTGCAAACTATCTGACTGCTCCTGCCTTTCAAACAGATTAAAGTGCACGGAATTGTGTAGGTTACAAACTTATAGCAATCAGATGGAGGAAGAGGAGGATGAGGAGAACATACTGTAAATGCCAGTCTGGATGAATATAATGATAGTGATGAAGATTAAAAATATATTTTTGAGTCCTCATTAATCTTGTCTTCAAATGTTTGAGCACATCCACCTATACAGTAAATTCCACTGTAGCCTAAAGTTGAGCCATTTCTGCAGCCAAGACATTATGGTCTCTATCAAAGCCAAACATGCCTTATTCAGCCATTTAATCCATATATTTTCTAAAAGCCCATACACTCTAGATAGATAGATAGATAGATAGATAGATAGATAGATAGATACTTTATTGATCCCCAGGGGAAATTCAAGGTCTCAGCAGCAGCATACAGCAGATGTCACAAAACATGAGTTTGGAGTTGATCCACCCTTTTCCATCCTTTTGCATGTATATATTAATGTATTATATAGGCGAAAATGTGTACATTTTATTATGACCGCCGTGCAGCGGTCATATAGGTTTAGTCCAATTTATTTTTTTTTCTTCGCATGCCCATATTTCCGTCAAGGATTCCCGGGACACTGAAAGACCGGGGTACACGAAACTTGGTGGGCATGTAGCCCCACATGGATAGCATGGAACCATTGTTTTTCTTTTTCATCAGTAGCCCCCCGCTGGACTGGACCCCCCGAAAGGAGGGTAGGGAAGACACAGTTTTCTGGGAATATCTCAAGGACCGTAGGATTTAGGAGGACCACCATATTTTTGTATGTTGATCTTAAGGGGCCGAATCAACCCATTCCATAACCACTCATTTCATGTATAGCGCCACCTAGTTAAAAACAAAAAAGTAAAAATGAGGTGTTGTAATCATAAACTTTCGTTCATGGGGGGCCATACAATAAAATAATTTATGTGTACATTTAGTGACCGTACACCAACAGAGTTTTCTGTGAATATCTTGAGAACCATAGGGCCTAGGATGACCAATTTTCTGTGCATGTTTGCCTCCAGGGGTCATGTTAACCCATTCCATATGCACACATGTGCATAAACAGATACACATGCACACACATACATTCACAGTAATCACACGTATGACACATACTCACACAGTAGACAAATGTACGCATGCATGCACGTGCACACACACAGGCACATACGCAGGGACACACACAAGCACATGCACGCACACACATACACACACACACACACACACACCGACACACACATAAGCATAAACATGTACACGCACACATGCACACAATTCAAGAATTTCTCAGAATTATGAACAGGCAAGATGGGGGTGGGGTTGTATAAAATGTATTTTACATGTGAAATCTATGAACTAATCATGTTTTGGTACTTGTTGTCTAGCAGATACCAGTGAGAATTGAGTGTGCATAATGCAATTCAGTGAGACTGTTAGAATCATATATGCCTTTCAGCGTGACTTATTTTTGTGGAAAAAATGTGCTGGACATTGCTGGAAAGGAGAATTCCGGTGTGATATTGACCTAAAGTGTATTGAAACATGATACCGAGTGTGAACGTATAGTATCAGATTCCAAAAATAATTCAGTGGAAATGCATGGATTCCAGTTGCTGCTACTGGAAGAAACTAGAATCCATGCATTTCCACTGAATTATTTTTGGAATCTGATCCCTTATCATACCTGTTCATTCTTACTCGTTGCTCGACTTATCATGACTGAATCCAAGATGGCTGCAAACGCTAAACTTCATGAAGATACTGTCTGTATAAATCGTCTTGTAAGTAAACTACCAGTGCTTTTTCAAAGTTCTCAATGTCTCGTTTTAAATGTCAGGGCCCTCGGAAGTCTACCAATGAAGTGTGGAGATACATTGAGCCTCGTAAATGGGTGTAAAACAGTGATTTATTTGCATGGCTAGCCCGATGCCGAAGCACCACTATTGAAAAAGCTGTTGGTAGCATCGGCTAACTAGCGCCAGATTTTGGAGTGCAGGGGACAAGCCAAGATGGGCTATGAGACATACGTTCACACTCGGTATCATGTTTCAATACACTTTAGGTCAATATCACACCGGAATTCTCCTTTAAATTGCAGCACGCTATTATCGGATGAAAGAAAGATAAACTAAAAGTTTTCCCGATCAAGATATAGCATACTTCTTACTTTTGGTGACATAAAATATAGAAGCATAACATTAAATTGCCTAGTAGAGTGTCCATGTAGTGTCAATAGGCCTAAGTGTCTGTGCAAGTGAAACTGAAAAACTGAACCTCTTAAAACCACGAATGAACTGGATTACTGTTCAAACGAGCGATTTGATAGCTACGGAGCCCAGGAGGTGCCATTGCAAGATATTTTTTGGTATATATCCAGAAAACGTGCGCACGTTTAACTAAATCGTGCGCACAATTTACTAAATCGTGTGCACGTTTTACTAAATTGAGAGCACAATTTAGTAAAATGAGCGCACTATTTAGTAAATCATGTGCACGATTTAGTAAAATGAGCGCACATTCTCTCGATACACAAAAATATCTTGCAATGACACCTCCTGGGCTCCGTAGATAGCCTAATCCACTGCACAAAAAAAAAAGAAATAGCAACGTGTTCTATTTCTAACAGGTGAATATCGTAGCAAATAGTAGCCTATGGCGATGGCAGCTTAAAAAAAACATTTATTTCACTCATCTCGCTGAAATGAACGTAGAATGTGGCCTGTTGCGCAAAGAAATTAATTAGGCAGATGATCTACATCTCCGTTAACCGAAAGCTAGTTTTCATCTCTATTGTTGACGTGAAATATGTCTCCATAGTGTCAGTGAAGTGATAACATAATTATGCAGTAGCCAGTGTTCACGTCACGGGAGTCAGAAAGAAGCTACCAAGACGGGCCCTGCTCTGTTTCTGTCCCTCCCAAACTGCGCTAAAATTGTGTAGGCTATTTAACAACCAGAAGTTTTTTTTTAAAATGCCCGGGGGAGGCCCTTTTATGATCCACACTACCTCTTACAAAGATGGACGTTGGCTTACTCCAACGTCCATCTAGCTCTTGTGAAGTATGAACTTCTACAACACTGCCTATACAATTGTCAGCAGTCAGTAACAGCATTAGGGGATCAATAAAGAATATCTATCTATCTATCTATCTATCTATCTATGAACTAGGGATCAATAAAGTATATCTATCTATCTATCAGCATAATGTGACTTAATGGCCTGTGTGATTGGGATGTGGATTGCTCATTTATTATGAGTAGGCCTATATGGTATGGCTATGGTATGGTATTCTCTCCGATATAATAAATACAACACATTGGGTTTGGCAAGAAATTTTACTCCAATACTCCTTGGCAATACTACTTTCACACAAGTGATGGCACCCCTGCTTTGAGACAGAAGTTTGTCCGTTTTGCTTTTAAGGATTTCATCTGCAATGGAAAAAACTGGAACGACATGTAGGCTATGCTTACTTTAGTGCTGGACTTGGACTCGACTTGATCAATAGGGACTCGACTCGGACTCGACGTGGATCAGTGACTCGACTCGGACTTGACTCGGATGAGTAGTGGACTCGACTCGGACTTGACTTGGAATTTTTTTTTATGACTTGGACTTGAACACTGGGGACTCAGTGTTCAAAAACTGCTAATATTTGTAACACGATGATCTGTCAACACTAGTGGCAGGGATGCATGCATGCCACTCAACCCCTGGACCACATTACTGATATAAAAATCTCAAGATTTCCAGTGGATCTACTTCATAGGTGTGCAAATAACATACGGTTAATGGTCGTTCTGAATTACGTAGGACAATGGGAAATTCAACCAAGTAGTGGAATAATAGAATAGTAACTACTGTAGTACTATACAGTAAATCACTGGCATCCGCCTGCCAGTAAGCTACTGTAAAATCTATAGTCTTTTTACAGTATAGAAAGTATATAAACATTATACGTTGTAGAAAGGATATATATATATATTATGGCTGTCAAAATAACTGATTAATTTCGATTACTTAATTTGAGAATAAATAACTGATAAAAAACATTAACGCAGAATAATCAATTCTGTATGACCTTGATAAAGTCCTCTGCAATGTATGTGCCTGCACAGCACAGAACAGCACAGGTGTCAAGGTATCAGTGTCAGACTGTCAAAACTGTCATTAGGGGATTTTGCATATACTGTACAGTGTAGGGTCTGTTTGCTCACATGAGTATAGGGTTGATTGTTCTACTTCAGTTTGCTTCAGTAGAACTGATTGTTCTACTTCAGATGCTGAAGACGGCATTGGCCGAAACGCGTCCGTCTTGTGACATGCTTTCTTAGAATAATTAAAAGAGTTAAAGCTTGAGAGTGCGTTTACTTTTAGTTTCATTTACAGTACTTCAGTTTGTCTCTCTCTCTCTCTCTCTCTCTCTCTCTCTCTGTCTGTCTGTGTCCTACCTCCAGTTGCCTATCTATGACTGTTTATTGCATGCAATTAGTAGCAAGCGGCCAATAGTTTGTGGGGATTTGTTTGCAGTTGTCTATGCATTGACAGTTTATGGCTGCATCCCGTTTAAAGTTCATTATGCAAATTGAGTAGTTCCTCTTTCATGTTATGATCAGGTAACCTTTGCTTTTTCATCCCCCTGCTTTGCTGTATGAGACAGGTTTAATGTTTGCATGACAACAGATTTTAAGAGTTTTCTTTACGTACATGTACTATTTATTTTCTTACATGTAACATAATCAAAAAGAATGGAACAGTGAGTGCAAAAGGTGAGTCTGTCTTCATCTTTTTCATTGAAAAAAGGGCATATCTAGTATTCTACAACCCTCATGTAGCAAATAAAGTAATAAAGTAGCGATTTACTTTGACACAGTGAGATTGCCCTCAAGGTTGTGCTATATGTTATTTTGTTGTAAGTGCAAAATTATCCAAAACTGCCACAATTAAAAATGTTTTGGTCCCCAATGAAAATGTAGAGTTACCATCCAAAAATAGACCCTTGGGTTGTAGAATACCGAATTTGCCCTTAAAGGTCATCACATAAATCTTAAACGAGTCATGTCTAATAATCAGTGCCTGTCTTATTTCACTGTGGTTAACATTTTCTGGTAGTATGTCAGTACTTTTTTTTTAGAAAATATTTTCAGTTAATTGGATTAATGTCATACTGCTGTACCATACATACCTTACATACCCTTCATATGGCTAATGGCACCAGACTTTCTTTCACCAGACTTTCTTTTGTAAAATAAACACACAACTAATTACAGCAAAACAAGCCTGCTATAACAAGGACTCCGTGCAGTTGGACCACTCAGAGATTATTACATTGCCAGAAACCTATAAAAGCCTGGATATCTTTTTTTTCCTGAAGAGTGCCCACCTTCCTTTTCAACATGTCAACAAAAGGTACCAGCATCTGCATTAAAAACAGAAAAGATAGCACAGGGGAAAGCAGAAAGCAGGAGTTGGTGCGGGACACACACACACACACACACACACACACACACACACACACACACACTTCTGCATCATTGCGGCTTCTCCATCAGCTGTGAGGCACCTACCCCTTTACATTTAAATGTGCCACTGTCCAATGCAAATGCACATCAGTTAACTGATTAAGACCTCACCCTTAAGCAGAGTAGGCGGGATAAGGATTCATGCCGTTCTGACTCATTATTAATTAAATCATGTCATGTTTTTTGTTGTTTTTTTCGTGATGGTCATTGTTTGCTACATTTCTCTGCTTCAAACAGACCTGCCATCTGACAAGATTTATGCCAAAGCATTGTCCAAGACGCTCACTCATGTTGCCTCTCCCCTGACTGTGGGCCTATACTCATCGTGCAACAGTCGCATCAACATGGTTCTTAGAAACATAGAGGGTATGTATCTGGGGGCACATTCTGATTTGAATGCAGGAACTAAGAGTGTGGTTAAACCTGACAGTGCCAATACTAATAGCCTACAATATACCCAGTATATCATTAGTTTATAATTGCAAATGTTATGATCTGCAACAGTAATGCAAAATTACATGTTATGTGCACATTCATTTAATTTCTTCCATTAGCCTTCAGATAACATATGTTCTGAACATTACACTCCTATTATGAGGAAATCTTCACTGATTAGGTTACTGTATGCAGATTCATTTTTAGGTCTGAGAGATAAGCAGGAGTTTAACACAAATAAATAGGTTTTGCAGGTTTTAAGTATTTAGGTTAGTGAAAATGTTTTTGATCACGTTGTCATATAACAGACTACAAATGGTCTTTAAACCTTAATGAGTACCATCCATACTTGACCATGTAAGGTTGTTCATCAGAGCAAAATGAGTCTTTTGACATGTCACTGTAATTGATCAGAGGATCAAAGAATCCAGGACTTCATTATACATATCACAATAAAAAAGTATATATATTTTTCTCGTCTCTGTTGGGATTTTGTGTCTGTCTCCCAACACCACCCCTCACCATCCACAACTCTTTCCCTCATCCCCCCCCCACATTCTCTTACTCTCAGTTGAAATGGAGCAAGAGACCAAGAGAAGAGAGAGGAAGTCTCCTGGCAGATCAAAGCCTCGCCCTGTCCAGCCTTCTCTTTGCAGCACTCTGGCTCTCATCTCGCGGCTGCTCTTCTATCGACCTGTGTGGACGGAGGACAACCAACATCAGAAGAACGTCCGCTTTGTGTTCGTGAGGTTCAGCGCCTGGCACTTTGCTGGCAGTGACCTGCTCTGGGCGGGATTGGTGATGCGTCTGTGCGTGGTGCTGCAACAGAAGTTCGGCAAACTCCAGCTGGGCCTCTACCGCATGTGTCAGCATGACGAGGAGACAGCCGAACACAAGAAAACGATCGAGGATGGAATAGCGAACTGGAGGTCCAAGAAGATCTGCTGCTTCCCTTTGTGGCTAGTCCTTGCCCTCATTGTCACTGGAGCAGTGGTCATCTTGGCTCTGCTCATTATGTTCGGCTTCCCTAAACCAGAGGTGGAGGAAGATGGGAATCCAGAAGTTGAGGAGAACGATGGGTTTGGAGTGTTAGAAGGGTTTGCCATTGCAACTCTTGGGCTCCCAGCGGCTGGTGCGGTTCGATTCACCTTCATGTTGGGGAAAAACCTGGCGTTCAACCAAGACTTCAACATCCGAAGTAGCATGGACAACCAGAAAGTGAGTGAGAAACTGGGCTTCATGAATGAAGTGCGGAAGGAAATGAAGCTGCTGTCTCACTTCATCCATTTCATGGAGGTCTTTGAGAGGAGGAGGATTCGAGTTGTGCTGGAAATCACCAACCTTGACCGCTGCACGCCGAAGAAAATCGTGGGCGTCCTGGATGCCATCAACATCTTGCTGTCTGATGAGGAGAGCCCCTTCATCTCTCTTCTGGCAGTGGATCCTGAAGTTCTTGTCGAACAGGTGGACAACGCTGAGTGTTGTTATAACCAAAAAGAAGCTTTCGGTTTCCTGGATCGCATCATCACACTTCCATTTACAGTGCCTCCGCTCTGTGACAAATCAAAGCGCAACGTGTTCTTGAACATTGTGCGTGGACAATCAGAAATCCCAGAAGTATCTCCTCAGAAAGATGATCACATGCCTTTGGGGAGCACAAAAAGCTCTGTGTGTGTTGAGGATGAATCTTCACTGAATGGCAAAAGGCTCCTTGAGGAAACCTCTGTACCATTACTTGCTCAAACAAACAAAACTGAAGATCTGAAGGACGATGAGGTGGAGCGGATGGTTCAAGAGGCTTTCCAGACTGTTCACCAGCCCACAAGTCTCTTGCATGTGTACCTCTCTGGTAATACCATGTCCATGAGAAGGATCATCAACTCCATCCGTGTGACTGTCGTCATTATGGAGGAGCTCCCCCACTTCCAGTGTCAACCAGCCGAGAAGGTAGCAGCCTGGGTGGTCTTGGCCGACCGCTGGCCCTGTCGCCTGAGCTGGATTCTCCAGTGCATTGAGGACACTCAGCAGAGAAAAGCGATTAATCAAGAAGTGGGCATGAACAGCTCCATGGAGCTCTGGGATGTCTTCATGAAGCATCGCCTTGAGCTACATCTCATGAAAGAAGAGGTGGAGGATTTTCTAGAAAGAGATGGTGACCCAGAGCTTTTCGAGAAGTTCCTGAGATTGGATTTCCGTTTCACCGTGGGTGAGGCGGAGAGGTTTGACCAATGCACCGTCAATCTGGATCTTTCGATCAAGAGGAAACTCGCCAGGGTTAGAGGAAGCAGCAAACTGAAAGACCCCACACAGAGGAACCCTTTTGATGCTCTACCTAGACGACAGGTGATCCACATGAGTACAGACGGCATCTGCGAAGAGGTAAGAATCCATTTTAATAGTTAGAGTAACTATTCTTGTCTTACAGAAGAACCAGGGAGGTTAGACATCTTTTTTATATTGTATCACCTTTGTCATTTTGTTGTTCTTTAGTTAAGAGATATGTTCAATTTGTGCACTGTATTGAAAAGGGATTTTAATGGTGTTAATTATGTAAAATAAGCAATAAATACACACAGTTAATTTCCTCATTCAATGGATGTCATCAACTTGCATAACTTTGACAAGCTTAATTGGCCTCAGCAGTGCAAATGTGCAATGCAAATAGATAGTCGAGATATTAATATAATAAAAATAGATGTATAGTACTGACTGTCTATGTGTGAAATGAATGCAAATAAGTAGTGATATTCTTTCTCCAAGATGTCTCGGGTAGGTCTCTCTGACAAGTACGCAGAAGTGGTGAAGTCCAACCACCTGAATGGGAGGGCTCTTCTGTTTAATGACCATGCAGACCTGAAAGAGGTGCTGCAGATGACCCTGGGGGAGTGGACCACCTTCAAGATGACCTTTCTCACCGGTAACTCCGATACGGAAGGTTACGAGGAAAGCAGGCCAGCTCCAGCACAGCCTTGCAAGGCTATCTGTCCATCCAGTCCAGGCCATGCTGCTGCATGTAAAACAACCAATGTTTAACTGGGTCCTAAGTGAAGAGGGATGGAACCAAAACATAGCTAGTCATTTAACATGTTGGGCTTCAACAGATTATCTCTGATAGGGGTGGGTTTTATATAGTTATAGTGTAGTGTAATGATATACTGTATACCCTTTTGATAACCATACAGTTTCAAAAACATGCAGTCAGGAACTTTCTGACTGGAATGCTGGAATTTTCAATCATTCAGAACAATATTTCTGTCACCAATAAAAAGACCAACAAGATCAACAAAGTAGTCGCACTTCAATACACCTCTCAACCCCACATCATTACTGAACTCATATTTTCTTAAGTTCATGCTTCAATTCTCCAGCATGTTGTGAGCATTTAACTCACGTCAGTATTTAAGGCACACATGTCACTCCAGTTTAAATCCTTTCCCCAGCTTACACGCTACTCTTAGGCATTATTCACCAAGCTTCCTCCAGAATAACCATATCCCTATTAAGACATCACCTTACTGCATGTCAGAGTAACACTCATTAAAGTCCACTTACACACAAACCACTCATTCTGCAATGATCTAGGTATCCATGCTTCAGAAACAATATGTCATTTCCCCCTCCTTGCCTTAGGGTCAGTAATAAAAACAGGAATTTTTTTAAAATATGAGCAAATTGTTCTACTGGCCTTCTGGCATTGTTGTTACACAAATAAAAACAAAATGAATTATTATGGTTTTGTAATAACATTTTAGGATGCAAGATAAAATGCTGGCACTGTAAAACAACAAAAAAAGTTTTTTACAGTCATGCTTCCCAGTTTGTCTGACTTCAGATAACCTGGAGGGATTGTGCAGAAGAGTGGGCTGAAGACAAACATTTGTGAGAAGGATCATTATTTATCACAGCCCCAAAGAAAACCCCAGCTTCAGTGGGACATGCTGCTACAGAATTCTACAGTTTAACCATAAATCAACTGTGAGAACAGGACAAAACAACATTCACTACTACAACAGATGCCTTAGTCTTACACTGGCAAAATATCATGGACTTTGTGGGACATAGTGCATTCGTTCCTCAGACTTACAACTACTGTAATATATAGGCTCAATACAGAGGTTATACAGATGATGTACCATATAGACCTGTGTTTTACCAAAGATCCTTAATATATATGCTTTATCAACCATCTCTGGTTTTACATTTTACAACTGAAAGGTTTAGAATGGATTCGGTTCTAATGGAATACTGCATGCTCACTATGGCCTCACAGACGCAACAGGTTCTTATCCGGTTACATCCTGTTATCACCCGGAGAGAACTAATACACTTTACTGATTGGCTGGTGGGATGGCTATTAATTCTGAATAACAGGACACGGTTCCATATCAATGCTTATGAATGGTAACTATAACAACCATAGTAGGACGACGTTTGTAGGTTTTGCAACAATGGAATCAACTGCAAACAAGCTAACTGTCCATGCTATCGCTGTTATAGGCCAACAAAAGTTGTACAACAAGCTGATCTAGTGAGCTTCTTTTTAAACAGAACCGCGTGTTGCCTTTGCTTTACAGTGGCAACCGGGTGATAAGCGGGATAACGGCCTTCGAGGTGTGTCCAATACGGAATTAATGGACTCGGGCGGAGTTCTTTGCCCCTCGCCCTCGTCCATTAAAACCATATAACAGGACACCTCGGCGGCCGTTATCCCTTACTTATATTGTGGACTTCAGTTTTTAGTTCCTTGAGTTGATTCGGGCTGTTCAGTGAATAGTTGTGGTTGTTTCCCCTTGAGTTGCCTGCAAAAGGTCTTAAGGTCTCAGACAAGCGCCTGTGGACAACTAATCCATGAATGAGTAGTACAGGCCCTTTTACTGCATATGTTTTTTTTTATATATATATATATATACAAATTACAATCCAAATCCCTGACCCAGAAAAACTTTACACAGCCTGAGTTCAAATATTTGTTTATGTCTACTTACCAGAAGGTGAATACAGTATTTATCATTCAGCATGTAGTCATTAGCTAAGCCTTGTGTCATTATTTAGAAGTCAGCATCTTCTGTATACAGTATATCTTCTGATGATATAACTCTCTGCTGAAACATTTGACATATTTGGGTATAGTGTGTATGTTTGAAAAAAAAAATACTGCATTGAAACAAATTGAAACTAAAATTCAGCATTTTTTAAAGTATACTCTTGTAATCTTGCATGCATGACATGGTGAAATAATCTTTATAAATTGCTAGCAAGCAACTCCAAGAGAATGCAAAACCCTGAACTGACAGGGCTGACAATCCCACCACAGAGTTCTTCCCTCCCATATGGCAATATAAGTTATACTTTACAGTAGACCAGAAGTTTTCAACCGCTGCTCCACGGCAGCTTGGCAGGTGGGCCCTGACCATGCATTCAGTTATGTAGTTTCACAGTTTTCTCTTTTGTGATGTTTGTGAATCACAGTGTCCCATAGTGACAGTGAATCATAGTGGTCCCTGGGCCACAATCATTTGAAAAGCCCTGCTATAATGGTGGATTTTGTTTGAACATTCAGCAACTCTGGCCGAAGATAATATATTAAAACCTTCTTCTTGTGTCACTCTGTGTAACACCACATTTCTTTTCAACATCCACCACCATCACCCAATTCTTCTCAAAATGATGTGTCCTCAAAACAAGTGGCTGCTTCTTTTGGATGTATACACAGCCTTTCCTGTCAAGAGGAGAATCATTGTAGAAAAACTGAAGTTCCTCACCTTGATCAATGGCAAAGACCAACTTACAGCACATCTCCACACACAAAAGCTGCCGATCTCCTGGAGCAGAACATTCTGCACTGTGCCATTATGGGAACGGTAAGAAGTTGTGGTGGGAAACCACCACCCTTCAGATTGGCAAAGCCTCATAAAGTGTAACAAAAAGCCCAACATGGTTTCCAGCTGTGAAATCTTGCAAGTGTGCCAGAGCACGAAACTGTAAGCAACTCGAGCTTGCCTGTCAACATGTGCGCAGAAAAAAGGTTTATCACAATGATCCAGTATGCTTGGGTCTCCTTGCTGTTATTGATAATTGAGAGAGTGAACCCAGAATTGTCGATTGGAAACATACAGCTTTCTAAAAAACTGCCTGTAAGCAGACAGAGAAAGATTAGGAAGGTTTTGAAGTATTGCCGCACTGATTCAATTCATTTTCAAAAGATGTTCTTCATGCTTGTCCTTATACCTTACGAACAGTTTGTTTAAAGACCATGACCCTGTGGCAGCTTGGCCACTTCATTATGTAGAGATATACAGCATCACATTCATCCTGCATTGAAACTCATTTATTCTCTTACACATTTGATTCTTTTCTTCAAAAATGGCATTTTTATATCTAAAAAAGTAATCAGCAAAGTAAATGACCTATCAACCATTTTATTGTTGCTGTGGCAACTAAGCACATAGCAGATTGAAGTAGGATCCCTAAGAAATCAAACCAATTATACATTGGTCAGGTTCGGTGACTATCTCAGGTTGCTAGAGAGAGATAGGCTCTGCTCTCCACAGTTTATGCTTAACAATGAGTCATGCATGAAACCATTGGATAAAACAACCTCAATACTACAAGCATACTGTAGCTCTTTAATATTTTATCATTAAATCTATCCATGTACAGTCTGCCTTACCTATATAAAGGCTTATCAATTAAAACTTGACAAGTTAAACCAATGGTATGAAATGCTGTACACAAACACTGAAGGGCAAAGGGGAGATCTCATGTTGATTGCACATGGTTCACCTTTTATAGGGCAGTGTATGTGTACGTGAGCTGTATATTACATCGCAGTACTGGGAATACCAGGCCGTGCACAACTTGGATGGATATCCCCATGTGCCACTTAATTTTCATAGGGAATGTTTCCATATCCTCCTCGCTTATAAAGTGGATTTAGATGTGGTGCAAAGCACTCCATAAATATGTGGAACTGCCCTCAATGGCAGATGAGGAAACAGCATCGAGTAAATCACAAACATGGGGGTTGGGGTCGAGTTAGTTGCATCTAGCATGCCCTCAATCATTTTCTTTTCTTTAATCGGCTTATTGGGGGCCAAGCAGCGAAGCTGCGAGGCAACCCATAGTGATTCTATGTGTTCTTATTATTATTATTATAACGAAACACTCATTTGCCATTGAACCATACAGTAAAAATTTGGGAAATTTGGCACATTGATTCGGTATAGTCATATGATTAATTTCACTAAGTTTCATGTCAAGTGCTCTAGCGCCCCCAATGTGTCAGATTTTGCATTACATCTATGCGCTTAAAGTTTCAACCATACAAATTGAGGTATACTTGGAATCCTTGGATGAGACCGAACTCAACGCACCCCATGAAGTCAATTTCCGCCACGTTGGATTTTCCGCCATATTGGATTTAATCAAAAACACTTAAAAGGAATCAAAGGTCATAAAGTTTGTCCGATTTTGACAAAACTTGGCGTAGATGATCGTCAGACCATGACTCACAAACGCATTGCTTTTTGGAGCCATATTAGTAGTATTAATATTATATAGTATATAGTAATATTTCAGTAAAGCTTTAATGTATCAAAACCAAACTCAGTACATGGGCTCAAGACCCTTTTTGGAGCCATATTCAAAACCTGTCGCCTGTCACGACCAATCAAGTTTGGCGGCAAAGCCAAATAAGGATGAGGCTCAAGAAATGTAATGACCTTTGACCACTAGGGGGCGCTATAATCACAGGAAGTGGGCTCATATTTAAGCAATGCTTTCACGTATCGAAACCAAACTTAGTATATGGACTCAGGACAACATCCTAAGGAGACACAATAATTTTAGCAACCTTTGACCACTAGGGGTGCTATAATTTGCAACACTTTCTCGTATCGACACCAAACTTGGTAAATGGACTCGGGACCACATCCTGAAGACGCTCAATATATTTAGTGACCTTTGACCACTAGAGGCGCTATAATTATCAACACTTTCTCGTATCAACACCAAACTTGGTATGTGGACTCGCGGACTACAACCTGAGGACGAAATCAATTTGGTGATGTTTGAGGTGTGCTTATGTGTGGGGAGCTATTGGGTTGTGTGGGGGAGGAAGTTTATCTGTGTTTATGTCTGTGTGTGGGACGGGGGGTTAATTGGGTGTGTGTATAATGTAGCAAAATTGGGTTGTCATGACAACTCCTGCTCAACTGCTTGGCCCCCTCATTGCTGCTTGCAGCTATATTTTAAGAAATGTCTTTCTCTGTAGCAATCAATACTTTAAATAGGTAGCTAATTATCACTGATTATTAATGCTGTTAAATAATGAAATATTACAAATAAGACACTTACTGATTTTTTCACTATGTCCCTTGTGTGACTGACTACATAGAATGAATAAATCACTTTGGTTTAAGTTATTTAATCACTTAAGCCTATATAGACACAACAACAACTATTTATTTATAAAACTAGATGTACCGCAGAGCGCACTTTGAGAGTCCTGTACATCCGTTCCGCAAAAATAAATCACACTTATCATTTTGTCTCCATCTCCTACTGTACCTAATCCCCCACTCTTGAAACTTTTATGTATGCTTGTATGTGCATGCCTGTGTGTGTGTGCGCACATGTGTGCCTGTGTGCATGTGTGCATGAGTGTGTGTGAGTGTATGTGAGCGTGCTTGTGTGCGTGTTTGTGTGTGTGTCTGCGTGTGGATGTGTGTGTGTGTGTGTGTGTGTGTCAATTTGTCTCCATCACCTTATAGAGCCTGACTGATATGGGATTTTGAGGGCCGATACCGATTTCAACATTCAAGTTTTTCAAAAATTGATAACGATATATCGGCCGATAGTTAATCATTTTTAACAAACACAATGTAAAAATGTTCTCTCATAATAAGGTTCTAATCAAGATGGGGCATTATGTATTTGCATAGGCCTAACTATCGAGTTTCCTAATGAAAGGCTCTTCATATACAGTAATTAGTTTTGTTGTACAGAATAGAAAGAATAGTAAGAATAAAAGAGGTCTTTGCTTTGTGCTTTGTTCTGTGAAGTTCATGCTTAATGACTCCCCCTTTATCCAAGAAAAACATTTTACAAATATGATCAGTTACTTTTAGGGCTGTCCCAACAGATTATAAACGATTAATCTAATGATTATTTTTTCGGTTAGTTGACTAATCTAACGATTCATTTTTTGATTAATCTAACAATTATTTTGTCCATTAGCTATTATTTTCCCATTCCCAAATATCAGAAAGTTTCTCATTAACATTTTATTCCTTTTTTTGCATATAACATCAGCATGGCGTATCAGACAGAATAGGCTACATGAGATATGTGTTATACCAGGGCTGAATGTTAAAGGTTGTATCAGCGATTTCAGCCCCAAAAAAGGCCCAAACATAAATGATCACATTCATCTAATCTTTCCTAAACTAAACGATCCACTAGCTGCCTGCCCCATAAGCAGGTCCTCAAAAAAACGCGTCTCTGTAGGCAGCCTAGGCTCCGAGATCTGTACACAAAAACAATTGCTACCAACAAGGGTTGGCAACCCCTCAAAAGCAAAATAAAGTGTTTCAACCAATAACCGACAAGATGCACGTTTAGGAGAGTTTTAATTGCACGGGAGGGAGGGGGAGGGAGTAGCGACCTAGCTCTCTGTTTTGTTTGAACATCAACAGAAGGGACGTATCCCCGCTATCGCTAATACAACCTTTCACTTTTTTTGCACATGGCACTGGTGCTGCAAACATGAATAGATTTGTAGTACCAGCCACAAAATCTGTAGCATTGTTATAAAACCTTTAAAATCTCAATCACAAGTGGCAGTTCATCAAAGTTAATTAATTGCAACTGGACTGATAAAAGGTCATGTACACCTGTAGGCTACATTGTATTTGGGAAAAGTAGACAATATCAGCATGATGATTTTTTTTTATTATTTATTTATTTTTAAGCAAAAAAATCCCTGTCAGTTCCATGCAGTTTTCAACAGCTACTGTATCAAGAAGATAGGTTAGACCATGGTTTTTTTTTCATGTTTAGTTCATATCTAAGTCTTTTGATTAGATCAAAGTATGTTCAACTTTATTGTCATTGCACAAATGAAATACCAGTAGCCTAAAATGAAATGCAGTTTTACATCTAACCAGTGGTGCAAATGAGTATGCTGACATGTCCAAAAGGGCATTCATGAAATGCATCACTAGACTGTGATACACATATACACATACAGTAGCTGAAGGTCTGTGGCTAAAGCAGCCCTACTGAAAGTGTGAAGTTTTTGTCCCTTTTCCGGAAACTAGTGTTCTTGTATGTAGGCTAATTAAGCATTAGGCCTACTAAGCGAGACTATAGCATTATATTGCGCATAAAGCATGAACTGTATTCAAATTTGACAGATAGAAGCGAACATTCTCAGCAGACTTTTTCTTTTAAATGTTAAATGAATGGTGGGTCTGGATGGTTCACCTCGGCCCTGTCGGAAAATACTTTCGCTTTGGGCAAAACACTTCCTCAGCTCGCTCGGGAGGATAATTCGCAAGCTGTTGTAGGATTTTGAGATTAGATTAGAATAGATTTAATTTAAGTATGATTGTTTGGATCATACACTCACTCATGGACATGCTTTTTAATCGCGTAGACTACAACATCGACTTCCCTCTCACTACCCCCACATGCACTTCAAACAAACAAACAAGCGTTTCAGTCTCACGCATGTATAGCCATAGGCAAAACTGTATTGCACCAGTGTTACATTGGTAAATCATCCATTGCACATAATTATTTTTGTAGCATGTGCAAATATGTACAGCCCTGCAATGGATACATCTCTCAAAGTGCACTCTAGAATATTTGGGATGTAGATCATCATGGTGCGTTAATAAATCTACATTGCAACGCATTGCATTGACGCAAATTATTCACGTCGACAAATTTATGTAGTCGACTATGTCGACTAATCGTCCCAGCCCTAGTTACTTTACTTTAAGCCTTTGAAGCCTAAACCATGCTCTTCCTTACTTGAAACACCTTTGTTGAAATAGAAGACTGAAACTAGGATGAAGTAGTGGGTGTTTAGGAATGAACGTTAGCTCAGATGCTTTTTGTGACTTTTTCTGGTCTTAATGCAACATTTTACAAAGCACTGACAGGGCCACCAAGGACTGTGAGCGAGTCAACAGCAGAAAAACCCATTTAGCAAGCAGAAATGTCCCAGCCAGGTGTTTAGGATGCATCGTAGACAGGTTATCTTTCAGGTACAGTATATCCATTAGCAAACCATTGTGTTAGCGAATGTTAGCGTTGTGGCTAACTAACTTAGCTCCTGTCAGTATGGTCAGAAAAGAATGAGATGACAGTCGAAAGAAACAATTACAGACACTGTTAGTTGGTCCTAGCGAGTAGCAGGTGCAGGCCTGAAAGATGCTCTGGTGCAGGCCTGGATCTAGGCAGCTCAGATTGGGGGGGCAAATAGAAATTTGGGGTGGGCACAATGAATAGCCTACCCAACTACCCCCCCACCAAAACCGCTCAGTTTCACCTACAAATGCCTTACTTTTCACCTTAAAACCCTTATTTAATAGCAAACATGACATATTACATAGAACTGTTAATCATAGAACTGATTTTGATATTTACAGATATCTAGGCTATACTTAACATTTATTTTCTATGTGGCCTGTTATGAAATCATGTATTTACAATTTAAGCACAGTTCAGCTTTAAGAAACGCAAATAGTCTACATGCATGCTTAGCATTTTGTGATTATTAAGGCTACTTTGACAAACTCTTAGTCAGCTGATTTTAATATTTACAGATATCTAGGCGATATTTGTAACATTTATTTTGTATTTGGCCTGTTATGAAATCATGTATTGAACAATTTAAACACACTGTGAAACCTGAAGCCCAAAGTTGGAGACATGCATTTAGACATTGCTGCAAATGTAAAACCGGATTACTCTGGAATGGCTAACTGTACAGGGGAATGCTTTATACCTTTGTATTCGGTAAGGTCTGCTGTTTCTTCTGATATATGGTTTGTCATGTGTTCGGGAAAAATTTGTGAAATTGGTGTGATTGGCAGATTCAATAGCTGTCAATTAAAATTGACCAATTAGGTGAGGCAGAAGAAATATTTGTGGGGCATTGCCCCTCCCAGCCCTATTCTAGATCCGGCCATGCTCTGGTAAGGAGAGGTCAAGATGGCCAATTTGTGCGTTGGAGAAGAGAAACTCACATGCGCCTCTTCCTGCACCGCAGTCCCTACCCCATCCACGTTCACCAGGATAATCCATTCACCCAACACGTGTGACAAGAAGCATGCAACTGGCATGCTGACTAAAGGGATACCCACCAGAGTGGCTACCTGTGAACTGAAAGTACAGGTGAACTGCTCACCTTATGTGTGTCTGACATCTTTTACTTTAACTCATAAAAAATGTGAGTGAAACCCGATGTGTTGCGTTTATATTTTTGTTTGGAGTAAAATGACAGTCTCTATGTCACTTAATAATGGTTGTTGCACAGCAACTGTATTGGGAAATGTGCCACAGTGTAACATGGATGCAGACAAGTGTGCAGGCTGGCAGCAGGGACATGGGCCATTCCTGGCAGCCCTGGGAGTCAGATTCAATGCTTTGACTTCAGTTGTCAATGTAGGGGTGACTTTTAGAGACTTTTGCTCCTTTGTTATCAAATAGTGCACCAATTGTGCAATCCAACTGACTGCATTTCTCCAACTGATGCTATAATGTGACACCTGCTAATAGTCTAAAAGAACAGGCACCAAGGAATGTCAGACTTTCCTGTATATTCCCTGTATATTCAGCAAATTCAATCAGAAGAATGGGTTTATGACACAGGTGTATGACATGGGTTTTCATTCATGAAGAAAAACATTACAGAAAAGCAACTGCATTCATTTGTATTTGCCATTATACCTCTGCGGCACCTTTGGTTATTAGTGCAATAACACCCAGCTGTGAAGCTTACTCTGGTAAGCTAAACACATACCATGTGCAGTCACACACTATCAATTAAAGTTAACTTATAGAGCAGACTCAATTAGATGTGATGTGTGTGTGTGTGTGTGTGTGAGTGAGTGAGTGAGTGAGTGAGTGAGTGAGAGAGAGAGAGAGAGAGAGAGAGAGAGGTGCTTGTGTGAGAAATTATTCATGCAGGGGTTAATGATTTAAGAGGGATGAGGGTCTACACTGCTTCCATTAAAGTCACTACTCCAACATTAAACCACAAAATAATCCATTAATCAAATGTTATTTCAGAATCTGGTTCAATAGCCAAATCCATTTAAATACTTTCCCTGTCCTTCAATACACACACACACACACACACACACAGTCCCTAATGAGAAACTATGTGAACACATAAGTGAATTTATTCCATATTTAAAAAGTGTGTGTGTGCATTCTTTCTAATGTAGCTGTTAATGTCACAATTTAGTAATAGTAGGCAGTAGTTGGAGCAAAGTCCAAAGACTGAAAAATGATTTCAGCTACCCTGGCACCAGATAGATAGATATATAGATAGATAGATAGATAGATAGAGATACTTTATTGATCCCCAAGGGGAAATTCAAAGGTCTCAGTAGCATACAGACATCACACACAACATGCACTTACAGCAGAAATGGTAAACATAAGTATAAGTATAAACATATAACCAAACTCCACTGTACAATAGTTCTACAAGAAAGACTCAGTAGACAGAATAGAATCAGTTAACAATTTAATTAGTAAAGGAACGGCTTGGATACAAGCATGATAGAGTCCTGAATAGGTAACAGTCTTTGGCGTAGGCCCAGTCTCGGATCCGTCCAGCGATGAACGGATCTCGTCTCCTGTCGATGGATGAAGGCAGGGGCGGGGAGCCTACCCCCCCCCCCCCCACGGAGACGGGGACCAACTGGTGGCGGTGGCTGAAGGAAGATGATGTGGTAGGCAGACCATGCCCGATGGACGTGGACTGCTGGCAGAGGTGGCTGGAGGGGAGGTGGAGGGGGTGTCAAAGTCGGCGTACTGAGAAGCAAAAGCAGTGTTAGGTGGAACATATTTAAAGAGCCCACTGAATTCCTATAGGCTAGTGCTGATTGAATGAGTGAATGATCAGATTGCAGGGCTTTCCCGAAAAGTAGGTAAAGCTAAGATTGGCTCCATGTAAGCATGGGAGGAGTAAAGGCTACACTACGAGTCTTCCTAGTAGAACTTCCGCTGAAGCTATCATAGACAGTAGAAGATAAGAAAAACTAACAAAACTAAATACACTATATAAATTACATTTTTTTATTATTTTTTTTAAATCCAAAGTGTGCTTGAGGGTGATCAAGCATGAGACGCTTGCAGTAACAGGGCCGGGACTGGCCTGTAGTTCTGTGTGCATGGTGAGGTGCTCAAGAGAGTGAGTGTCATGGTGAAGGTGCAAAAAGTAGACCAACAGTAGTCCTGTATAGAGGTTCTCAAAAGAGAACTGGTCTGTGGCTGTGGTGCGCGGGCTGATCTAAATTGAGCGGGTGTCTGCAAAATCAGACAAAAATATTTTTAATAATATTCGGGTCATTTGCGGGTGGGTCAGGTAAAATAAATTAAATAACAAAACAAAACAGGCACGACCAACGTTGTTTGTCACAAATGCACCACTGGTAAGTCCTTTTAGCCTAACCAAGTAGCCCAACTTCAAGTGCAATTCCATGACTTCAAGCAAAAGATTTTCTGTGCACTGTGTAGTTTAATACAGACATCATCAGCAGCCTGTGTTCAACAGTGCTCCTAACCATACTGTCCTCCCTGTCATCGTATAACGCTTGTCAGATGCCAGATAAGTGGTTTTGATTGTTTTCTGGGTTTTCTATGATTTTGGATCCGCTGAGCAGATTCAAACATGGTCGCAAGTTCTTCTGGATTCACCTATCACCTATCCACTTCACAAAATGAGGGCAACTGAACAAGACAACACATTGGTCATTTTGTGAATAAAATGAAAGTTGATGGGATGCCAAGGGTGGAGGTTTCCCTGGGGTTAGGTGAACAAGTCTGTGGTTTCCCGGAGCAGATGTTGGAGAGGATAGCATTGCTGAAGTTGGCCAGTTTTCATCAAGGGTTCTTTGATTTTCTTGTGAGGCTTTTGAGAAGTTCTGACACACATAATTAAAAGATAACTGGAGTGAACATTTGCTTCCCTTTAGCTTGCTTTCCCAATTGTGAACTCCGCCTTTATAAACCATGTTGTTATACCTTGTTGTTATGAATTGAAGCAAGTACTGTGTCAGAAATATTTATGTTATTTTATGTTACCTAGTGTTAGGCTATTTGGCAAAATCAACATTTTAGACAGTGCTAATAAGTGTTTCATAAGTTTAAATTAAATTCAAGATAGTGTTAACTCTATGAACAGCATCTCACATTTTTTGCCTGTCTTCTGCAAATTGCAAAGTTAAATCCAATGTTGTACTTGTTCTCTTTGCTATTCTTCTATTATACCTGTAATCCTTTGCATTTGTATTTAACACATGTGATTTCCCTCGCAGTTCCACAAATTGCTAGCCAGCCCTATTATCTGTTTTTCAGAGTACAGAGTACAGAGTACTTCTCTGGAAGCCTTGCAAACACTGTCCTTCTGTTGGCTGAAGGAGGTTGGGTGGAGGATGGAACAGGAGCGAGAGAGATGAGTGGGCTGAGAGAGCTGGAGAAGAAAGAGATAGTGTTTTGAGGCGGGCGAGGTTTTATTAAGGACCAACGTCTCTCATTTATTTTGTGTTTGGGGAAAATGGTCGGATTAATCCTTGTGAGTGCAGCTATTAGGAGACAATCTAGGGGACTGCAGGCTTTACAGTCAAATTAATCCAAGCCAGCACCCCTCCAGGAGATCTCTGTCTCGCGGAAATTTGTTTCAATCTAATCAGATGCATCTGACCAGGGTGCTCAGATCCTGCAGAGGAGCATAATAAACTCAACAACGGAGATCAGGCTCTCATTGACCCTTTGCAAGATGGCCAATTAGAGACTGTGCGCCTTTAGAAAAATGGTGTCGTGCAGAATGGAATCTTTGAGTGTTCCTCACTGCGTTGACTGAAGCAGTTTAAGTTCACTCAAGGTTTTTCTCAAGTTCCAAGTTGTCCAAAAAATTTTGAAAGAATGTTCTTAGTTAATGTCAAGCCAAAATACAGTTCACAGCCTGATACTGTAGTTCTGACATTTGAGCAACACGTCAACTAAAAGAGAAGTTGTTGAACGAGAAACAGAGAGAGAGAGAGAGAGAGATGCACTCATGATGAGGACATATATGATCTGATGTACTAAGACATGATTGGTGTCTGTTCCATGCTTTAATTTGTCACTATGTGCACCTTAAAGCTACATTCTGTAATTTCATGAGTTAATTCTTGGGGGAAATTCTCCATCTAGCGATGAGATGGGATATTGCAACAGACTCGAGGGGCTCGATTCTAGAAAAGTTAGCAATGGCGTTGCTCAACCACCATGGTACGACGCAACTTGTGATCAAACAACAACGTTGTAACACCTGTTTCCAGAAAGCAGCGTACCTGTGTCGCAATTCGCTACCTCCAGCATTCGAACACTGCAGTTCCAACAACGTTGTTGATGATGCAGCGATACATATCATTGGTGGAAACAGTGCCAACGTGTAATACCACACCCCCTAGAAATGCTCTGCCACAGCCTATGTCGACATTTTTCTAATTTAAACCAAAAGTGATGGCATTGTCATCAGCAAAAACCTAAACCTATTGCAAGCATATAAAAGAGTTTACTTAAGACGACCAATGTGTCATTATTTGTGTTAAACATCTATGTATAGCCTACATGAATTTCAGGGTATCGCTAGTTTAATGTCTTGTGGCTTAACGGCAGCACGTCGGTACTCTGCACGCTCGACCAGAGTTTGCATCCTCGCTCTCCTTTTCACTTCTGAGTAAGAGTAGGCCTATGAGACACAATAGGTTTTGACCCTAAATAGTTGCATTTACTCTACATCGAGAGACCATTAGGAACATGACATCAGTCAAAAACAATTGTTTCAAATATAGTTGCACTGCTTTTGCGTAGCCAGAAAAATTACACAATGTAGCTTTAAACATGACATTGTATGTATGAACAGACTGCTCATGAATGAAAGTGCATTTTGCCTGCCACAGAAAAACTTATGGGACAGTTGAGGGAAAAGTGGGAGTATCGTGCAAAAACATGAGAGGAGATGTGTTGAGTGATTGATTATGTTTTTTTGGTATATGTACAAAAACAGCACATGTCTGTCTTGGTCATGTGGTGAACATTTCTACCTTTCAATAGCTGGTGTGATCCCAATTGTGGTTAAATGCATCAACAGGAGAAACTTAGAAATGACAGAACCAGAATTCAGAGCAGGTTCAAAAGCAACTTTTACTTGTTTACTTCTTTACAGTAGGTTTCTTTCACTTTTTCACATCATCCACTTCCCTATGCCTGCTAGGCTATTAAAATGGTCACAGCCTATAGCTGCACAAATAAGGAAAAGAAATGACAGATAGACAGTACATTGTAAGTGAAAACAGCTAAGAGTTAGGTGAAAATGAACTGGCAGATTTGAGTATAATTATCCAATCAGGCTGGGAATGAGAATGGCGTGCCAAGACCGATAGTGAGATAAAGAGCTGCATAATGTTCGACTCGCTCCATCATTATGATCATTCGCCAGCTTCTCCCATCTGTCTAAAAAATTCCCATGGAAAGAGATTACCGAACATCAGCAGATGCTGTTCTGTCGCAGAGGGCCACAGTTCAGATGATGCCATTTTAAAGGACCCATCAAGGTTACAATAGGAAGAGCACTTTCATATTCTACAACTAGTCAAACTCTGTAGCTGGAAATCTACAGAGAATGGAATATGTTGTTAAAACAGTTGCTGTTATGGCTTTTTAAGTTTTATTATGACTGCCGCGCAGCGAAGCGGTCATAATAAAGCGGTTAAAACCGTAGGGTTTAGGAGGGTTTAGGAGGACCATTTTTTTTTGTATGTTGATCTCAAGGGGCCATGTCAACCCATTCCATAACCACTCATTTCATGTATAGCGCTACCTAGTTAAACACAAAAAAGTAAAAATGAGGTGTTGTAATTGAAGGTATCTGTGACCTAACATAGTCAAAACTGCACAAAATTGGAAGTGTAGGATCATTATGACACCCTCTGTATGCACGCCAAGTTTTGTGGAATTCCGTTCATGGGGGCCACACAATAAATTAATTTATGTTACTATACACCAACTGGCCTGTAGGTGGCGAGGAGACAGTTTTCTGTGAATATCTCGAGAACCGTAGGGCCTAGGAGGTCCACCTTTTTTATGTATGTTGGTCTTAAGGGGGCATGTCAACCCATCCCATTACAACTTATTTCATGTGTAGCGCCACCTAGTTAAAAATTAAAAAGCAAAAAATTAGGTGTTTTCATCACAATATCTCTGGCTGACAAGGTCAAAACTGCACAAAATTAAAACTGTAGGATCATTATGACACCCTCCGAATGCATGCCAAGTTTTGTGTACTTTCGTTCATGGGGGGCCTTACAATAAAATAATTTATGTGTACATTTAGTGACGTACACCAACAAGGATTCCCGGGACACTGAAAGACCGGGGGAATACAAAACTTGGTGGGCATGTACCCCCACATGGATAGAATGGAACCGTCATTCTTCGTTTTGATCTGTAGCCCCCCCCCGCTGGACTGGACCCCCCGAAAGGAGGGTAGGGCAGACACAGTTCTCTGTGAATATCTTGAGAACTGTAGGGCCTAGGATGACCAATTTTTTCCGTATGTTTGCCTCCAGGGGTCATGTTAACCCATTCCATGTGCACACATGTGCATAAACAGATACACACGCTTTTATACATTTACAGTAATCATAATTATGACACATACTCACACAGTAGACATATGCGCATGCATGCACATGCACAAACACACATATGCAGGCAAACACACAAGCAGCACATACACACACACACACACCCACACACATAAACATAAATTTGTACACACACATGCACACAATTCAAGAATTTTTCCGTCATCTACTCCCTGAATTTTTGGTCATTGATACCGGGACACGAACCACGGGGTACATGAAATTTGGTGGGTATGTAGCCCCACTAGACTTTTCTGGAAAAATTTCATTTTAGTCCCCGGGGACCACCACCAACCAATTTGTAGAAAACTATAAATGCGGTTATACCAAGCAAATGTATAGCAGCACTGTTTGTATCTTTGACTGTCATTTTATTGCCGTGCTACAAAATCATTCTGTGCAATAGAAGATTTACCAGCGTTACACGGTCTGATACAGTTTTGCCTATACATGCGTGAGACTGAGGCAGCCTGTTTATTTTGTTTTTAAGTCGTGCAGGGTGTGAGAGGGGAATCGATGTGCTTTGATTACAGCTTGGTAGTTGTAGTCTGTGAAATTAAAAAGCGTGTGTGTGAAGTATCAAACAATGACACCTTCATTTCATTATGGCTGCTTTAGCAAAACACCTTAAGCTACTGTGTAGTGGGTCCCATTTAGAAGTGGCTACTTCATTCGCTTCCCTTGACTCATGGAGCTGCGTGAATGTTATTACAACTTTCGCCCGATATGACAGTTTAAGTCCGCTTGATACTGTAAAGGCGTAAGCCATTGGTTTCAAAGGAGATTTTATTTGTGTAAGCCAGCATAGCCTATTGACAATTTATGTTGTAAATAGGCCTACCTTATAATCCTACCTGTAGCTTAGGGAAGCTAACAGCTTTCTATTAGGATCTAGTTTGTTAGTTACCGTTTTGTCATAACCCCTGATGCATTTTTGCATTTAGAATAGCCAGGCGTGTATATCTCAATCGGAAAATTAAACAATATCGGTGCCTATGGACTAGGCTGGGTGAACCCAGCCTGATCTGCCACGCTATTTATTTTTGATTTCTTAAAAGATTGAGCTTGGTCTGATGAAAGCCAGACTAGCCATGGACCTCAGTTAAACAATGCAAGGGAACATGAATCAGCCTATATTTGCACTAACAATAGCGGACAAAAGCTCTTCAACTTTGGCCCGTTAAAATGTGTATGAACAGTCTAGCGGCGCATTTCATCAAAGCCCATTTGGACATGTCAGTTATTTGCACCACTGGTTAGATGTAAAACAGCATTTCGTTTCAGACTAGGCTACTGTTACTTAATTTGTGCATTAACAATAGCGTTTCAGACTACTGTTACTTAATTTGTGCATTGACAATAAAGTTATTACATGAACTAAAGATGACTAAAATCTTATGTAGAAGAAGAAACATTCACAAAAAATCCATCCATCCAAAATGACCTTTGTTTTTGATAGCTGTTGAAAAAAGCGGCATGGAACTGACAGAGATGTTTTTGTTTAAAAATACATAAAAAAAAAAAAAATAAATAACATTATGCTGATACCCTTTGCTTTTCCCAAATACAATGTAGCCTACAGGTGTAAGTGACCTTTCATCAATCCAGTTGCAATGGATGAACTGTGATGAACTGCCCTACTTGTGATTGTTTAGAGATTTTAAAGGTTTTATAACAATGCTACATCTTCTTTGGCTATTCTACAATCTATTCACCTTTTCAGCACCAGTAGGCTACTTTCTGTGCAGCCGCACACACACACTCAGGCATGCCAAACAAGCATACACAAAAGTTTCAAGAGTGGGGGATGGAGTAAAATATGGAGACAAATTGAAGTGTGATTTATTTTCGCGGAACAGATGTACAGGACTGAGCGGCGGTCATATTTTGTACCGATATGCGGTACATCTAGTTTAATCAACTGTAGGAATACTAGAGAGTCAGACAGTAAAAGACAGCAAGGACAAAAAGATTGAATGAAAGAACAAGCTATTTTTTTTTCAAATAAATCCACCAGTACACTTCCAGTATACCCTGGGAATCCAGAGTTCTCGTGGAAGCATTTGCTCAGCGAGACTCTGGCAATGAGTAATGATGCACGTAGCTTTTGCCCCTTGCATTGCGGGAAACCAATCTCATCTGTGTATCTGATATAGGCGAGCCAGAGGCGAGCTAAACAGATGACAGTCGTAGTGTTATCGCGTCGAAGTCCGGAATCAGTCAGTTAACATTGGTCGCATAGTGTTATCCAATTGCGTACTGTGAGATTTTCGAATGAATGCTTGGTGCCGCCCCTCGAGTTAGGTCATTACATTATATGTGGCCAGACCCTTAATCTTTCAGATTTGGGTCTGGAATCTCCAGGCTACTTCCAGCATGTAACTAAGGCATAATCAGACAGAGTTCACTGAACAAAAAGGATGTGGACTGGCGGCGCCCTTCTGTCTGGGGAGCTGGTCTGTGGCAAAGGCCATCAGAGAAGTGTGTCTATGACTCATGTGAGCATGAGGTGAATGACTGTAACAGTAGGAAGTGAGAGAAGGGCATAGCAGCCAAGAGGCATAAAGGCAGAGGGAGAGACACATGGAAAGGTATGAAAAGAAAGAGTGAGAAAAGGAGAGTGGTGTCAGGTAAAAGGACAAAAAGAAGTAAAGCAAGAAAGGAAAATGTGAGAAAGTTGAAAATAGGGTGACCAGATTTGAGTTGTGAAAAAGAAGACACTGGTGGGTGTGTGTGTGTGTGTGGGGGGGGGGGTGTGATAATATGATGTGATAATATTCAGGGGAAGCAGACGACCTACCTCACACAACTAAAGTTGAATGAATGCTATTTATAGTCCTTTTTCCATGTACATAACAGTCATGGTGACTTTTTTAAAATTTACAAAGGAAGGCCTGCTGGGAGTTGGGAAATGGTAATTCCTGTCATTCGTGATTAGGCTCACTGAAAATGTATATTTGCTTCAGCTAGATATTCATCTAACATTTTCCTAGGAAGTTAGATTTCAGTTCTATCATGAATAACTTCGTTGATGTTTCTTTTTCTTATGGTGTAGGGATAGCATTAGGCTACCTGTCAGCTGTTGGAATGGTCTGTGACCTGTTTGTGGGTAGGCTACATTCTGGCTGCCATGCCATGCTGATAATTGAATATAGCTAGGCTACATATCCAATTGGTGGACTGACGTTAGCGTAACAGCGTTTCAATGTTTTACATCCTTACATCCAGAATACAATTATGAGGGGAAATAGTAAAAATATAAAAATAGCCTATCCTAGTCTTACATACAAATGCAGGTGTAATGCATCACTTAATAAAAGCCGAATTGTCACTGTCACAATCACTGCAGCTGCAAATAGCCAGTCGGTGGACTGCTGTTGGCATGACAGTTGTGGCATACACTGTACCTTGTGTAATAATTGTATTTTTGTTGACGTCTAAGGCCTGTTTCACACCGAGTGCGTGGCGTGAGTGTGTCAGTTGCGTGGCGTGTCCGTTTTTATTTTGGCTCCCACGTTGCTGCATGACAGGCACGTCTCAGGCGCGGCTTGAGCCACACCGAAAACGCGTGCATGCTAGGAATAGGACTCACGCCTATTTTGGAAGCGTTTCCATTCAAAACGGTAAAATCAAAAAATTATGTGAGAAAAAGAGACATTTTAATTGGCCGCCGCAGCGCCGAATCAGACATGCTTCTGGTAAGCAAAGACATAGACATCACCATGCAGCCGCCACGCAACAGACACGCGACGTTCATGCCACGTTCCCGGTGTGAAACGGGCCTAAGTGACACGTTGACTTTGTTGCCAAACATGACAAGCCTACAAACCAACATTTGATATACAATTGCTTGAGGGGCTGACGTTAATGTGACATTGTTTGACCATTGAAATTCCACCTCCGGCACTGCTAAGTGGAGCGATCAAGGATCTTTGGTTATACTGAAGTTTCACAGTTAGCTACAGTAGTTAGAAAGCTAAGTCTACGAGCTAAATTTGTCCTCTACACTGGGGTATTGAAAGCATATATATGGAGGCATGCTTGTATTCAGTAATGTCTGCAGCTTATTGTGATATACGGTTTGCCATGTGTTAAGTGAAGAGTTTGTGAGGTATTTCACGGAGAGTAATGGGTGTGCTGTGTGCAGAATGCAAATATGATTACATTTCATGTAGGTGCAATGTTAATTTTCTCGCAAACCATTTATCACAGCAATTTAGCACTGATATCATTGGAAAGTTTAGATCCCACTCGTTCACCTGATATGCTGTGTGATATCTTTGTGACGAGTACTCCGCGAGCAATTAAGTTAAACTTGGGGGCCCCCAGTAAACAGGGTCTAGTGACGCCCCTGCTATGGTAGAACAAAATCCCGGACGCATTTTTTCCGGTCTCAAAAAGAGGACATGTCCAGGGAAAAGAGGATGTCTGGTCACCCTAGATAAATGAGGCCAAAAGACGTATGGTGCTGGAGTGAGTGAGAAGAGAGAGAGAAAAAGAGAGTTGAGTAGAGAGGGGGATGAAGACGGTGAAAGATGAAGCAAGAGCAAGACCTTCTAAGACACGACCACCGCCTAACAGTATTTGCCCTGGGTTACACAACCCTGCGAATGCAAAGGAAACGAAACAAATCTTCCACCTCTAAATGTCATAATTAGCATTTTCATGTTCTCTCCTCACAGCCATAGCTCTCCTCCTCCAGCCCCAGACACACAGACTCTCCTGTCATCGACCATGGCTCCCTCGGAGTTATTGCCAGGCTTGAAACGTGTGAGGATCACCATGAGAAGCTAGTCACGTGTTTGCAAGTGAGATGATTAAATATTATATGTTTGCCTGTTAAATTATTGATTCCCTCATAACATGTCTCAATTGGAGAGGGTAAACAGACGGCCATGCGTCTCAGGGTGACCTGTCCCAGGGACGCCGTTTCCCTCCTAGAGGGCCCTTCATCCATGTTAGTCAGCAGCAACGAGGGACCTCCTCGCCTTGGCCGTCTCCTAAAATGACTGCGAAGGACTCGGCCGTGGACGCTCTAACGACCCTTGACGTGGCAAACGAGCTCAGAAAATGGTCCCACTTGGAAACACAGGGTGGGCAGTCGGAAATAGGGCTCCAGGAGGATTGTGGGAATGTCTGTTTCGGGAGTCGTTTAACGACAGTAGTGTTGGTGACTGATGTTACGGGAGCTCGTTTAAGGTTATAGTACCGGTAGCTGAGGAGTCCTTGGGTTTCAGTTGTTCACCAAGGCATCCTCTAAATCTTGCATCACATGTGAATATCAATGCAGTGTGCAATGTGAAGGAAACCAAGACCACTTTAGGTTGTTGCCAACAGGCAAGGCCAAAGTCCATCAACTAGCTGATGACATGCACAACTGGCGCGTATGTTTCTGTGAGTGTATGTGCGGGCATATGCTTGTGTGTGTGTTTGTGTGTGCACACGCATGCCTGTACTAGTTTATTGGAATGCACCACCACGGCTTTGGCATGTTGTGAGTGACAGTGATTCTCCATTTCTGCATGTGAATGAATGTCAGTCTGTGTGAGTGTGTCACTGTGTGTGTGTGCAATCTTGCTCATTTACTTCATGACCTCAGTGATGCACTTCTGTGGGATTAATGACCCATGCACGGCTGTTAATCGCTCCCTCACTGTGTGCATGTGTGTGCATATCTGCTATACACATTCGTGTGTGTGTGTGTGTGTTATATGCATACATGTGTTTGTGTATGCGCATGTCATATACATACATTTGTGTGTGTGTGTGTGTGTGTGTGTGTGTGTGTTATATGCACACAAGTGTTTGTGTGTGCGCATGTCATTTATATACATTTCTGTGTGTGTGTGTGTGTGTGTGATTAAGTGTTTGAAGCAGGCTCGCAGGCTCAGAGGCTGTGATGATAAAGTAAGTGTGGTGAAGCTGTGGCTGTCTGTGAAGAGTGCTTATGGGGAGGAAACGAGACGCAAGCCAAAGACACAAGGCTGCCCATGCATACCCACCACTTAATTTACTCAAGGACTCGCGCGCCGCAATGCATTCATCTACACCATTACACACCCGCACTTAACTGGAGGGGTGTGTGTGTGTGTCTGTGTGTGTCTCTGTATGCGTGTGTGTGTGTGTGTGTGTGTGTGTGTGTGTGTGTGCGTGTGTACATATGATTCACTGTGTATGCATGTTTCTGAGTATCTATAAGAAATGGATCATGAGCATATGCATATGTGTGTAGACGTTTGGGTTTGTAAGGATGTATATAATGTGTGTGTGTGTGTGTGTGTGTGTGTGTGTGTGTGCATGTGTGTGTGTGTGTGCATGAGTGTGTGATTTAATACAACATACCACCATGACGAAAGTCTTTATCTCCCCCTCTCTTGCCAAAGTGTCACTGTGACTCAAGCATTGCCTTCACAACAAAGACACCTACTGTGACATTAATATGTCGGAGGTCTGTAGTGATTCCACACGTTCTCCAGGGACCATCTGTCTGCCATCCCTCCTCCCCTCCTCCTCCTCCTCCTCCTCATGGCGGAGCATCCTGGAGGTGCAGCTGTCTCTGAGTCACTCCCTGTCTCCGCTCTGCTCTGCTCCTGTTGATGGAGTGCCATGCCGCGCTGAGGTGTCGAGTGTCCACTGGAAGTGTCCGCTGTCGGCCGGCGCACACCGGGCTGGAGCAGCCACAGATAAAGGCATTAGCATTTCAAAGCTGAACTCCGGGTCCCCTCCAAGGCCTAATTGGAGACCTGAGTGACACAGGTGTTTTAATGAGCATCGTTAAGACGGTGTGGGGGTGTGTGTGGGTGGGGGGGCCTAATAGTCACCATGCAGAGGGGCTTAATTGACCATACCAAGCATTTGGGATGTGTGTGTCTATGCAAGCCTATTTGTGTGTGTGTGTGTGTGTGTGTGTGTGCACTAAGGTGATGGTGTTTCTGTGCTGTGGTCATTAGTTGCACTAGGACATTGATTACCCATCTCACTGCAGACAGACTTTAATAGTGTCCATTACCACACACATAGAAAGGAACAGAAAGGACACACACAGATACATAAATCACATAACACATAAATCAAAACAGAAATGGACACACACACACACACACACACACACACACACACACACACACACACACACATATATATATATATATATATATAATATAAATATAGATATATTTGTGAGACAAAGTGTGAGGAAAGAATTAGATTTAAAAAAAACTAAACATAATCACATGTATACAATGAGAGAGAGAGAGAGAGATGCCTGGATTCACACAGGGAAACACACACACACACAATGTGCTAATGCATTTCTAAGAGTTCATCTGTCCAGGGCTAAATTTATACTTTTTCGTCTATCACATTTACATAGCATATGTGCTTGTTATGTGAATGATGTGCAAAACCTTACACTATAAGCAGTAGCGCTAAAATACCCAGACACACACACACACACACTTTTGATTTGACACATGATTTCTTTTCATCAGACACAAACACACACTCTCTCCTCTCCTCTTCCCCCCAGGTCTCTCAGGAGAGACATTTCTTTCAGAGACAAAGAGGGAGAAAGACAAAAAAGTTAAAAGTTTTCAGCCAAGTACACCCACCTCCAGGATGCCAAGTGAAGGTGAGTGTTGAAGAACAAAGGATAAATAAATATCAAATCGGAGCACTACTTTGAGGAATGACACGGTCCCAGACCTGTACGGGTCTGAAGGGGCAGGTGTCTGGTGTCACCCAGACACCAGACACCTTGAGCAGGGTTGCCTGCACCCTGGCCTTGGGGATTCAACCTCCTCCTAGTACTCAGGTAGCTACTAAGTACCTGTTTGGACACATTCACTCTTGCCACCAAAGATCATCTTCCCAAGTCATTGGAAGTTGTATGAGGTATGAGGTCAATACATAAAAACTCTACCCGTGGTAGTTTGGTTATATTTGGTTATACCCGTGGTATTTTGGTTATATTTGGTTGTACCCGTGGTATTTTTATATAATTAATTAAAAAGTATATAGAATATATTTCTCACACACAGGTAGACATGTTTGCTTGACTGTTGAAAAAAAGGAAAACTTATGCCTTCTCCTTATGGAGAAAACATTGAGAGTGAAGTCTACTTTTAATATTGTTAGAGACAGTGTCAACCACACTGTGTCAGTCTTCTATTCACTTTGTTAGGGATGGTGTCAACACTATGTTTTCTTAACGTGGTGTTCGATTATAAAGAGAGATGGACTTGCATACCTTCACATCCATACTCAACCTCGGAACTGAAACATGGCTTTGACATGTCTGAGAGAGAACACTGTGCTGTCCTTATTCAGATAAGCTGCAGTAGTGCTGTTATCGCCAAGCACACTGACAGAGCAGCATAATGGCCTCTGATCTGTATGAAATTATCACCTTTCATGCCGAGGTGACAGTGCGTTTGGCAAGTCAAACGTATTCACCATGGGTGACTGTCTCACGAAAATCCTTGCCCACGTTGTTATTTCCACATGTAATGTTTCGCACATGAAGGAACATCAGTGCACTATATATCCACTGCCATGCTGGCTGGGTTATCAGAGGGGTTTTGATGAACACAAGAACTGGTTTTCATGCAGTAATTGTGCATAAGAGGCGGAAATATTTCCAACATCTTTTTCCTCTCGCGCCGCTCAGATGTGCTCCCCCTCAAAGGCGTGAGATTGAAGTAAAGGACACCGCCTGACAGCGCAACTCCGCAGAATTCAACCTCAGTTACTGACACTACTGTGCTGCCAAGCCAAGTCATTCTCCACTATTTTATCCGCAATGAAGGCATAAAAGTCCAAAAAATATATACTTTAAAAAAAAAAAACAGCTCTGGACTTTTGTTTTTTCGCTACAGTATATTTTGTTTGAGCCAAGGGGTTGCACACTTTTGCCTTTGTAGCAAATTCAGACTGTAAGAAATGTGTTTTGCCTTGAGAGGCTATACACAGAATGTGGAAAAAAACATAGTGTATGGAAACTGCAGAGTGGTGCAAATGCATGTGGACATAAGATCATGCTCACAAAATAGATGATTGTTCCCCCAGATGCTTGGATGTGATTCAGAGCACAAAACAAAAGGTTTTTTGAACCTACGAGATCCCAGGAGATTCTTTATAAAAATGGCCCCTATGAGGAGAAGTGAAAGAACCTTAATATGTTCTAGCTAACCCCTTTGGTTTTGTAACATTAGAGAACCGATGAGAGGGGTGAAGAGTGCAGCAGGGAACCACTCTGACAGGCAGCCTCAGATATTCACAGCTCCAGTGGGAGAGGAGGAGATTCAGAGGGGATTCAGGCACCGTTCTCTCCTGTCAGCTGAGGGGAGCCTCACAGCCAGCTCAATCAGTGGACAGGTGAGCTAGTGGAAAGATACGGAGACGAGAAAGAGAGAGAGAAAGAGAGAGAGGGGAGAGAGAGAGAAGACAGACTGAAGGGAGACAGAGCTCTTGGATAAAAAAATGTTCATTGTAGTTGTGGACATCTGAAAAAAAATATCTTGCTCTTATTCCAGTCACTGCCATCTTCTATGGATAAAGTCCGTACAAGTCGATTACCGAATGTGGTACACAAGCTCCAATCAATGGATGCAAAATTGGGAGAGGTTGATAATCGACTTGTCTCAGTGGTGACTGAAAAATCAAAAACAGTGAACTTTAGGCGGCATGGAGTATGTCTTGTTTTGTGATATGTTTGGCCCTGGAGGAGATAGTTTAGTTTCAAAACAGACTGTTTTGAAAATAGGGACAAATGTGTACATTTTTTAGAACAGAAGACCAATTTAATAAACATGCTAATGTTACAAAAACATTATCTTGATTATTACACCTTGCACGTTGAGGCCATTCATGTGCCTTCATGTAAACTTTTGGTCTTGGTGCATTGAGGCCCAACAGTTTTTTGCTGCCCAAAGACATTCAGTCCTGTCTAAAAAATGTTCACTTTCCACACTTTTCACAGTCCACATCTCTCCACATTTGAAAGTCAACTTGGACAAGCTCTCCAAAAGCTTCCTGGAGCTACAGTCAACAGAGAGCCATCCTTGTTCACACAGGACACTGAGCCACCACAGCAGAAGGCCAAGGAAGCCCACAGAAGCGTCCCAACATGGCCGCTCACCTCTCTCATTAATCACGTGGCGCTGCGCCGGTGAGTAATGGAGGAACCAGGGCGCATCCTCCTGCTCTTTCCTTTAATTGAATCGGTGGGGTAATGGCCAGCTTTTGTTCGCCGCCTCCATGACCCGTCCCTTGTTAAAGCGGAAGATTGATCGCTCAATTTGCGGCAAAACGGCCGAGGGGACGTTGCACCGCCTCGTTTGCCTCCTAAATCACGCTGCCGTTTTTTTGTTCTGTTTTACTGCCTTTGCAACCTCACGATTTCTCCAATCTTTTTTTTTTTAATTTCTTAAATTAAATAGGGGTGATGTGTGTGTGTGGAGAGAGGGGATGACTTCTATGGTTACTACACAAGATAAATGCATTGATGAATTAATGAAGTACAGATACAGTACACACAGCCGGAAGCCTGGAAGAAGTCGGAGAGTCTCAAGCAACAGCAGAGTGAAGAACAAAGAAACAAAAAAGTCTAAGAAACAGCCTCAGGTGCGTGCTTGACATTTAACCCCTCTGTTGCTGGCCCTCTCTTCACCATGACGACACGAGTAGGCGCCAGATCAAAAACGAATCGGTGTCTGTTTTTCCCAATCTCCTGAATTACACAATCTGTCATCAGCATGATACAAAGGGGTATCAAAGGAACTCAACTCTCTAAGTCTTGAGTGCGTGAGATCTGAGGAGCTGTAAAGAATTTCTGAATCTTGTTTTTTTTTTTTCCCAGCAGCTATTTTGTGATGTTTAGTCATGCAGACACCGCAGAGTCAGAATTGGTCTAATTTCCTGGAGGAGACAATAGAAAAACAACACAACCAGGAAGGCAAAAGAAAGGGAGAGCATGTGAGAGAGTAGCAAATCAATTAGCTCAGACTATGCCTAATCAACCTCGTGCTTTGATAATAGACTGGAATATGGATTCGGCCACGTCTGTCGCCGGTGGAAATGAAACGCAGCATTGATCACCCTCCAGGCCATTACAGTAAGCCATTGTCCCTGCACAGCGCCACTCAAAGGCCGACTTGGCACGCTGGGTTTTCGAGGCAGCAGAGTTGTGCTGTGTGGGGATGCAGTCTCCCTCCCGCTCTAGAGAAATGGAAGTCTTTGAGCTCGGGAACAGAACAGGAGGATGATCGTTAAAGCATTTTTTGCTCCACGATCAGGACCTGTATTTGCTCTTTTTCACATTGCATGATCAGAGGGGCTCAGAGATGAGGAAATAGAACAGGAGAAACTTTTGTGAGATATCAAGACTCCTGATAGGAAGTTGCCTATTACAACTTAGGTAACCTTTTGATGTGGTTGTGAAATTCTGACAAAAAAGAATGTTGCATAAAAGCATGATGTCCATTTCAATGTCTGTCTACTTCTTTCAGTCCCTACTCTCCAATACACTCTTTCAGCATACTCGATACACAAACACACGCTGCATGAATACTAGCACAAAGCACAGCGTCCATTTCTTAAATACCCACATATTCTCCTGGCTCTAACACAAAAGCACTTAGGAACCGCAAGCTCTTTTTCATATGGGTGCACTTTTTCCACTTACTTTCACTCACACTCACAAACACACACACACACAAAAAAACTGCCATGTTCCAACCCTATCTGCACAGCTTGTGTGCTGACAACGTAAAGCAAGCAGTTGCCCATGGGAACGGGACTGAGCTCTGCAGCCTTTAAATGAACCTGGACTGGGAGATAGAGCAGCCACATCACCCCTGCAGCCGTCTAAAGCATTAGCCCTGATCAATGAACACACACGTCCACACACACAGTTTCATACATAAGGTGTCCCCCCAAACACACACCATCTGTATGGATGAAGAGGCACAGCTCACCCAAAATGCAATCCAATCTGCTTGTGGGAATTGGAAATTAATACACACACACACACACACACACACACACACACTCCCATGTGCACAGCGGGAGAGTGCTGTTCATTCCCTGTATCCCATGTTATAGCAGTGAGAACCACCACCTACAACATCTGATCACACAGGCCATAGGAAGGTAACGGGTGGATGTGATGAAAACCACGGAGCAAGCGAGTGCTGGAAAAGAAAGTACTGTGCTTTTTGAACTTCCGCAAAGTACAGAGAAACAGCCTTTTGCTGTGAAGTGACGAGATGCCATAGATGCTACAAAAGAGATGCTACCTGTCTACCGCAGCAGAACCTGCCACAGTAGCACCTCTCCCCCTCTCAAACACACACACACACAAAATCCAACCGAATCTAAGTGCTCCCCGCCATTGAGGATACAGTTAAGGTGCATGGGAGCTTTGTTCTCTTGCCCCTGTGAAGGTTAACTGTGGCTTCTTCTGTCTCTCTCTAACACATGTAATCCCCTCTCTATTTGATGTGGAGCTGGCCTCACAGAGGCTGGCTGAACCCTGGATTGAGCATTTAGGTTAAATGTGCCGCCGGTATAAAAGATGGTTGGACGCCAACACAACTCACTGGTCGCTCTCGCAACGGCCGAATAAAAGAGTACACAGAGTAAACCCTGAAGGATAACTGGCTTTGTCTTTTCTCCATTGACCATACATGTATTGATATACTGTAACACACTGTGCTATACAACAATGTGTTTCTATACGCATTTGCACTTCCTGGAAAGCCAAATCAGGACCTTGGTGTTGTGAAAACCTTGCTTATCCAAGCTTATCCAGATTCCTTTACTACTGTGCCCTCTGAAAAGAGTAGCATTTTCTTGACAGAGGTAGTGATTGTTCTTGAGATATTGAAACTCGGTGAAGGTGGATGTTGTTGAGTGCACATATCATACAGTAGCATTTACCTCCAATCCCCCGCAGGCCCAGAGGAGAGATACAGCATGCAGTGGAGAAGACACACAGATGAGTTCATGGCCAGAGGTTGACCGTCACATTTTTCATTTTCTTTGACGCGCTACTGATTGGGTTGGGGAGCCTTCTGGGAGTGAGGAGGCCTGTCCAAGAAAACGAATAAAAAAGCCATAGGGCCGAGGGGAGGAGAGGAGGAGAGAATGATAAAGGTGTTAGACAAGTCTCCTCTAATCTCAACATGCCCGTGGCTGACAGGCTGTCCGTCATGTCCCTGCATGCTTTGCTGCGCCATCAGAGCTTCTCCGGCAGAGGTGGCATCAGTGGAGGAGATGTGTGTGTGTGTGTGTGTGCATGCGCGTGTGTGTGTGTGTGTGCATGCGCATGCGCGTGTGTGTGTGAAGGGGCGGGGGGTGGTACTGATACAGCGTGTCCTCAGGGGTAGAGACGCTGAGACTGTGTGTTAAGATGCAAGAGGTCATAATCCGTCTGCTGCCGTGACTAGCTGGCGGGGAGTGTGTGTTTCTGTGTGTGTGTGTGTGTGTGTGTGTGCTGCCACCTGACCGCCATGTGCTGATGACAGCAGGCACCCGAGCGCTGCCCTGTGTTTGTGTGCCCAGTTTTTCATTGTGCTGTCAGTGTGAATGGCACGGCTGATGTGATTGATGCTGTTGCCAGGACAGCCGTGCCGTATGCCGTCTTGCATCAGGAGTGCAGCAGTGGCACGCGGCCACATCTGCCTCTTCTCCTCTCTCATTCACTCGTTCTTCGCTCCGCTTCTCCCCTCTCACCGCAACCCTGTGTTCACTCTCTCCTGTCTTCCCTCCCTGTCTCTGTCTGGACTTGTTTTGGTTTGGTTTGTTTTTCTCTTACTGGCTCTCTCAATCACCACTCCAAACACCTCGCTTTTATCTCCTCCTCTCCTCTATCCCCCCTTTTCTCCTCTCCTCTCCTCTCCCCCATGTCTCGTCTCATCTCATCTTCGGCCGTCTCCGCACCTCTGATCTCCTCTCCGCGTGTCCCTCACGGTCTCTCCACATCTCGCTCTGATGACTTATCGATTAGCCTTTGTGGTTTTTCTGAGGTCTTTTAAAGTCCCTCGGCCAGGCCTGTCAGACCGGGCAGGAGGGAGAAGGGGAGACGTGGCGGTGGGGTGGGGTGGGGGTCGTGGGGGGCTCATGGCTGTAATTGAAGGTGAGGCAAGAGAGACTGATGGACCCCAGAGAGACGCTCCTCTCTCTCACTGATACATACACACACACACTGAAGCTCGCATGCATAATCCCACATACACACATACATATATGTATACTCCAGAAGGTGAGGTGATGACACACCATTCTCATGTTGCTGTAGTGCATTTTGATACAGTCACAAAGGACACATTTTCTCTTTCACACACACACACAGAGAGAGAGATAATCTGTCTCAGTTACACATTCAAGTACACACAAAGACACATTATTATTACTTTATACACACACACAGAGAGAGAGATAGAGAGAGAGAGAATCCGTCTCAGTAACACGTTTAGGTACACAAAGACAAACACACATTATTATTACTTTATATTACGCACACACACACACCCATACCAGATGGTCTCAAGGCCTGTGAACCACTGGGTAAAAAGCTAACAGAGAGTGGCTTCTGAAATGTTATTCTGAGAGCCGTTCAGCTGGTGACAGAGCACTGACAGTGAGCAGGCAGGCAGGCAGGCGAGCAAGCGAATGCGGCACTCACTTCCACACGATTGCTCTCAGCGCCAGAGCAAGCTTAACAAGGTTGGCCAGCCAGCTCACTCACAGCCCAGCTCAGCTTCACACATCCCTCCACAAGGCCTCTGACTCTCACCTCAGGAGTGGGGTGAATTACAGGCTTCAGACAGGCTCCCCCCCCCCCCCCCCCATTAAAACGCATCCTGCTGGCACGTTAATGTTGAAGATGGCTCCTGACAGCTCAGCACAAGGGAAGGAAGAGTCTTTGTGCACTTCAGCGTCTTTCTCAACGCAGCGGTTTAGAGCTCACTCACTAACCCACAGGTCGAGCCACTGGCCCCTGCGGGTCAGAGCTGTGATGCCTTCAGAGGAGATGGAGTGGGGCAGGGGCTGGGCTGTGGAGGAGGTGGACCGAGGCAAGGAGCCACTTAAGTCACTTAGCATTAAGCTACACACTATCGTGTTGTCATGTTCCACACAACTTTTAGTTGTTAAGTGTTTTCCACACCCCACCCCCCTGCTGAATACTGTAGGAGGTTCTGCTGTGCTTTTCTAACAGATCAACTGTCATGGGTAGCCCCAGTCCTGCCTTGTGTGCCAGCATACCTCATACAGAGTGTGCATGATTAATTCATTTTCCAACTCAGGCCACAGAAGACTTCTCAGACTTCTCCATTTGCATGTTGAAAGTCTCATTAATTGCAAGTAATGTGTCACTGTTGCGTAGGAGCATCTGAAAAGTTAGCTTCATCTGACAAATGTATTAAATCACGCTTAATTTTAATTAAGGATCAATTCTTATTCATACGTTAATTCATAATTAAAAGTTTCAATGCACCGTACCTGTCATCAAGTACATGAGCTCACATGTATATTATCTAGTGCAACTCAAAATAAAGTTAAAGTATTTTGTTCAGTATATTTGAGCTCTTTTTGTAGTACCTCAGCCCTGATGTTCTTTTTCAACACTGACAGTATGACCTAACCACTGCTCCCATCACTGTCACCACCGTGTGCTTCTGCATCAGAGCTCATGGCCATGATGATCGTGCCATGAGCGCATCACCACCCTCCCTACATCGTGTCACTACAGCCATCTCCTGTGATCGCTGGCTTGGCAGCCGCTGCTCTGATCAGCAGTTCAAATGAGTGCCAAAATTGCCAAAATTGCAGCACCGTGTGATGCTGTTCCAAAAGATGCACGCTCACGCCAGCTGATGTGAATGGATGCAACATGCAACTGATACCACCCGGGAATGCTAATGCATAGCCCTGTGTAGCCCCAGTCTAATAATACCTCCCACGCTTTTTAGAGCAATTCCTGTCCTCACACCTCGTAGCCTGGGCCATTTAGCACAAGGTCAAACACTAAATGAATCTGGGGGGAAAAGCAGCACAGTGTCTTGTTCCACACAACTCTCCTATCTGCACTAGCGTTGCCCCCCCCACACACACACACAGGCCTCGTACATTTGACCCCCCTCACACACACACTGTCAAGTTGTGCAGGGTCTGTGCAGTTTTCCCCAACTTGAAAAGGAGTTTGACTCATTTACATGGGAGAAAAAACTGGATTCCACTCAGTTGTGTCCTTTTTTTAATTTTTTTATTCAGATTTCAGCAAATGTTACATTTGGAATAACGAGAATATTCTCTACAAAAACAAATCTCTTTTTTTTTTAAACTGGGGGCCTATTGCACAAAACTAGGATAAGGGATTAAGCCGGGATATCTTGGTTATCCTGCTCAATTTATCTGTGATCCAGTTGCACAAAAGCGGGATAGGGGGCATCAGGATATGTTATGGTATAAGTCACCATGGCGATTTATTCTGTAGAGCTAGCCTGCTCCAGACCAGGCTAAATTCCAGGATCTATTTAATCTTATCCCTTATCTCAGTCAGCAGTGACCACAAACGGAAACCAATAATTATTCCACTGCCCACTACACATTGTTATGGTCAAAGTTGTTTGAGGTAAGGATGACACCGACATAACCATCTTGATGGAGTACTTGATGCTCCTCTTTGAGGTGCATGAGGGGAGGGGGGTTGGAGGCTTCATCTCTTACGGCATCCCATCTCCATCATTCCAGGATGTCTTGGTTGGTGGGTACGATGCTTGACCCCTGGAAGCTGGGACCAACCGCTTTCTCTGGTGAGTACTGCTCTCGGACTTTGACAGTGACCTCATACTTCACCGCAGCTGCTCTCATTGACCTGGCGAAGTGGGTTTTGGACATGTGGGCCGAGACGGCAACCTCCTCAAAGAGCTCTGGGTGCGGTCCTCCGACTGTCTTTCCCAGGGGCCTGTCCCACAGCACAAGGTCTCGGACGACTGACTCTCTGGGGTTCTAGCTGACCATCTTGGTGGCTTTGGGTGACTGGTATGTTCGGCAGCTCTTCCACTATTCCGATGGCAGCCCGGATTCTATGGCAGTTCCTTAGGACATGGAAAACAACTTCTGCAGTGTTGTAGGCAGTGAGTCTGCGGTCCCTGGTGAGTTTTCCATCAAGGCTGCTTAGCACCTGGCATTTCTTCACCTCCTTTGAACCTGTTGGCTCACCTTGCCTCTGCGGCGCCTCCCAATCCTCCCTCCACCTATGGAACTCACACTTATCGCCAATAAGTCAGTCTTTCCTGTACAGTTGGTGCTGGTCTTTCAGCCTCTTTCTACAGTCTTTCCTGCACGATTGGTGCTGGTCTTTCAGCCTCTTTCTCCAGTCTTTCCTGTACGATTGGTGCTGGTCTTTCAGCCTCTTTCTCCAGTCTTTCCTGTACGGCTGGTGCTGGTCTTTTAGCCTCTTCCTTCAGTCTTTCCTGTATGAAGTAGGCCTTTCTGAACACCAGCTTGGGGAAGGTGAGTTCAAGCTCCCTTAGACGGTCTTGGGTATTCTTCTGCTCACCTGGGGGGATCCATCTTCACCATTGACTAGACACCTCCTTCGCAGTCTTCACCAGCTCTTGCAGATGGTTGAGCATGGAGTCATATTCCTCTAGCTTTGCACTGGGTTGAATTTTTGTGGTGTGTTCGCACCGTTTTTCTGCTGCTTGTTGCACTGTCGAGATTTTGGCAGCTCCAAAGCGGGACCAGAGTGTCTCTTGAACTAGGCCTTTGACCTCCTTCAGTTTTGACACACATTCACTTGCAGTCTTCGTTAGGTCGGCTTTTTGCTGTTTGGTTAGCACAGCTTCTGCACCCAGCTCTGCCTCCTGATCTGCAATGAATCTGTCTTCCAGGTCATCAGCTTCCATGACTTTCTCACTTGCTTTTGTGACTTGACTGAAGCTGTCCCTGAGCTCTTCTTCAGACATGTCTTCATAGGTCCTAACAGTGTTGTTGATTAGATGTAAAAATACTCTTTTTGCCAGTTTTCTCTCTGTCTTGAGTTGTTCAGCTGACCTCAACGCATCTTGTTCAGACATTTTCACAGCACAGATGAGAGAAAGTAAGTGCTATTTTAAATTATGCTTTTTTTTGTTACTTTATCTTGACTTATTTGCTTTTATTTTCCAGGTTGAGCAGTCAGCATCAACTTCCTTGCTGTTTGCAGCGGTCTTCGGTTTCTAGACTCCCGGTATTTTACTGCTTCGCAGTCTCTTCGATTTCTGGATTCGTGGTTTTTTACTGTCAAGTTGTGCAGGGTTAGTTTTTCCCCAACTTGAAAAGGAGTTTGACTCATCTACATGGGAGAAAAAACTGTTTCCAACTGATTCCACTCAGTTCTGTCCTTTTCCTCTTTTTTTTTCTTCTTTTTATTCAGATTTCAGCAGCTTATTTCCATTTGCATTTTCAATGGACAGCAGTAAATTGATTTCCATGAGGAATTGCTTGTTACTAGTTTGTCACTAGGTTCTCACTAGGTAAAAAACCTTCAAACATAAACAGAGAAGAAAAGAAACATAAGCTTTTGCAGTAGAAACCACACATGTGCAAACATTTAAATATCTACCTTTCAGTATGAATTACACAGTAGCAAAATATTACATTCGATAGAAAAATATACATCTGAAATTAAAATACACCTGATGGTTCACCAATGCATATTGCACAAGCTCATTAGCAGTAGCAAGTTAACTGATAACCCAATACCCACAAGTCTAGTCACCCATCATATTCTCACCATGCATTTTAAACACATGAAAATTAACAATAACCAATTTAAACCTGTGTTTTCACTAGACAAACATTCGTCAACAGTTACATAGCCATACACATGACACGGAAGACTACACTACCGAACAGATTCTCACACATTTTTTTTGCTGCAAAGGTCATACATGTAGCTATGATACAGGACACATGATTTAGCATATTTTAATATTCATAGTGGGTTTAACAGTAATAGAATATTCTGATATATGATAAAGTGACCTGACGTCCGATATCAAAACTGGGAACATAATCCATGTTTGACAGCATAGACAAAACTAGTTTGATACAAGTTTAATGAGTTAAATATAGTTCACAGTTGACAGAAAAGTTCCATCAACAGCATTATTCACAGTCCACAGAAAGGTTCCATAAACATTTAAGTGAGATCAGTGCCATTCAGACATCTGAGGGGTATTCCAAGTAGGCCTATGTGGTTTAGTGACAAACTTGGGTAAATTGATTCAGAATAAGTTGTAAACCTCCCAGTAGAAAAGCTGTATGATACAGGAAACATGGTTGTATGTATTTTAATATTCATAGTGGGCTTAACAGTAATAGAATATTCTGATATATGATATATTATAAAGTGATGACATCCAATATAAAAACTGGGAACATAACTAATCCACGTTTGACAGCATAGACAAAAACTGGTTTGATACAAGTTTTAATGAGTTAAATTTACAGAAAAAAAACTTTTCAGTTCAGTGCCATCAAAAAATAAAGTGATGAACAGACATTGGTGTGGCATAAAGGAAATGGAGTAACTGGGTTCAATATCAACAGCATTTGTTAGACAAGTTCCATAAATATTGTAAAGTTTGTAGGTTTGTTTCAAAAAACAGACATTGTTTGTAGGTTTCATCCAACACACACGCCAGGCTTCATGATCCTTAAAAACAGATATTGGTTTGAATAGTAAGTGTAACAGTTCATCAATTCAAGACAAAAGGTGACTTGTCACTTGTGTAACGCATCCTTAAAGTTTGGTTACTAAGACCATAAATAACACAAACAGTTTTAGAACAGTTTGAGTTCAATAAATATTTTAATATATAAATAGGAATAAAAAACTATGAATAAATAGCAAGATTTGTACCAGACTGAGTTTACTTGTCATGATTATATGTATTTCTTTTTTTGGTCTGTTTGAAAGACCATAACCAAGCAGAACAGTATTCTAACATTTTAATATTTAGAATAAATTGAATAAATAGGTATAGTCATCTCATACTTTTAGGTGGTATAGTCATCTCCTAGGGTTTGTTTTTTCACTCTCGAGACTCCACTTGAATGAAATTGATTAGACATTACTGATAATCCTCTTAAGAAAATTAATACTAACTTTATCTAACTCTAATCTAACTTTTTCTAAATCTATCTATCATATTGAATCATTTTACCTTTCCTTATATCTATTTTTCTACGGATTGTTGAAGACCTGTGTTGTTTGAACCTCGAACTCCGTGAGTTAAAATACTTCGCTAGCATTCTGCTAGCGAAAGTGATTAGCACCGTTAAGCTGATAGTGCATTCAAGTCAATAGGATGATTAGCATGCTAGAAAACTGAGCTAACTAATTAAAACCAATCGGAGATGCTTTTACTTTATTGTTCTTGTAAGTGCTGCTATTGTAATAATATTGTCTTTAAGTATGTTTTTGAGTAATAGAGAAAATTGTTAATGAATATATTGAATTACATGATTTTAAATATATGATCGTTGGTAGTAAATCGAACTCCTAAGAGATAGGAGATGTTAATATTAGAATGTTTAGAGGAGCGCATACAGTAGTAGCCTGTGTGTGTGTGTGTGTGAGAACGGCACCTCTTCTCTCTCATTACCAGCGGCGCTAACGTCGTAGTTTGTGCCTAGCTAAGTTAATAGGACTTAATTGAACTGGAATTGTAGTTCAATTGGAATTTAATGATATCTTACGACTTTGATATTGAATATATATCCTTAATTGTATTCTCAAACTGCTGTATGCAGATTGTTTTTTTTATGTACACTGGAACACTGGATGGCGAGTCAGTCCCCTTGGATCGATTGAACTGTTCTACCCTTTCATACTGGATAACCAACCCCTTGAACTGCCCTTTCATACTGGATAAACAACCCCTTGGATCTGTTCCCTGGATACAGATAAGCCTTCACACATACACTGACATTGTACACTCACACCACCTTACCCGGGTATTTCTTTTCTTTTGGACATTTGAGTTTTTAACTATTGATTTGATACTTTTTGTTTTTATTTACTATTTACTAATATTTCCTCTTCTTTTCTCATAAAGAAAAGATATTCTTGCATTTAATAAACCTGCATTATTTATTTATAACATTTTACATACTGGTGTCCTTGTCAATTTACTCCCCCCTTAATGCCGAACCTAGAACTGGCCTAAACTTAACAGTAACCCATAGAAGCACCTCCTTTTACTTTAAAGTACATTTTTTATTAAGTAGAGTCGAGGGGTGCTACACTTGTACAGTGTCAATGGGTTCATCAACAGCATCTGTTATTTACAGTTCACAGAAAGGTTCTGCAATGAAGAGCTGCACCTTCCTCAGTTCCAGGGGTGTGAGGAGACAGTTCAGTTCATTCACAGTCTTCTTGAACAAGGCAGTTGTTCTGGAGAGATACAAAATAATAAATAAATGAATAGGAATTTGAGAGGCATCTTATTCTTGTTAGGGTAAATGACATGTGAATAATAGTGTTGGGCAAGCTACTTCGAAATTTTAGTGAGCTAAACTATCAGTTACTCTGCCATGAATAAAACACTACACAAAACTACCACCCAGTCAAATGTATTAGTAGCCTAACACAAACACAGCAGTAGGCTAGTTCACTACATAGGAAGCTACTTTAAATTGTGCTAATTTCACATGACAAGAAAAGTGTAGCTTGTCTGGCTAAGCTACTTGATAAATAAAGAAGTTGAGCTATTGAAAAGTTACTTTATTCAGGAAATAGTGAGGCTACCACCAACACACTTAGGCTACATGTAGCAGCTAGCGATTGCCCAATAGGCTAGTCTGTGCCACTTGTGTAAAATTCGCCGGCCAAATCTAGTATGATTTATTTCTACAATAGCCTTCTTGTGTCAGTTGTAATCTAAGTCAGTGTTATGGAATATGACTTATCAAGTGTCAGTTCATATGAACTGAACACCGAGTAAACATAGCCTAGCTAGATGGCTATGATTTTCATACAGTAATATCAAAGATTGCTCCTTCTCAGCTCTCTGGTAATATTCTATTCACAAAATACAACCAATAGTATGGTTATGTTAAATCTTACTTGTGAAAAGTAAATCCCCCGAGTATGGTCCGCCGATTTGAGAAGGAACATGCTGCACAGTGCTGTCATCATGTGTCTTCTGCTGCAAAGCAACAAGGAGTATGACTGGTCCAAGATGGCGGCCGCATTTCTTGTTTCCAGCAGCCAATGCGGCGTCTATGTAAATTATGTCTATGAGCAGGAGCAGCATACTCCAATGAAACAGGTTCCGTTTCTTACCGGCTGCCTCTCCAGTCTTTGTAGATGTAATCAGCTCTGCACGATATTCATTCCACGGATGTCTGCGGTGGAAGTCTCACAGCAAACTTTCACCGTGGCCTTTTTAGCGTCTTTCCCTGTGTGGAGTTTGATCATAGACAGTAAAAGAAATGGACGAACAGACTCCGTCGTTTTCAATGGGAGGGCACTGAGTCAAATAGAACGATTTTTCAGTTGGTCCCCCAGTACTGCGCAGACTGCACTTAACCCGTGGCGTTAGCCATCGAACTAAATCATATGATAGATAGGCTATACAGAAATTCTTCTCACACTTCCTTTGCCTTCAAAGTCATCAAAGTTAAACATTTATTTAAGTATTATTATTAATATCATCCTCACAAGTGATATCAAGTCGTGTTAATGTTGAAACTACCACACATGATCATCTTCAAAACAGTCATGGTAAAACAAACAAAAAGTTATAGCCTTGCACTGCTACCTAGCACTAGAAGCTAATCTTCTTAACACTTTTCTGACCTACGGTCAATCCATCCGAAAACCTCTGAAATGATTATCGTTAGTGCCGTTTTTCATTAGGTTTACTTGGCTCTATCCAATGCTTTACCTTAACATACAATGGTATTGTAGGCTACATAGCTTTCTTCATGAGTTTCCGTGCTGGCTGGACTGAGCTTCTTATCCAAACAATACGGTTATCTCCCTCACGGTCGCGTTAGCTTCCTACAACCGGACTCGCTAACTTTACTTCTTTTCCGGGGGAACCTCAACGTTACATACGAGGTAGCTGAGCCTGTTTTGCCTTCTATTGTTTATGTAGATAATACAGAAGCTACAATGTCGGTACAGGATATATGCTATATGTAGTTATGGCATTTCAAAAAAATCCTAAAATGAATGTGCTTCTATGGGGTTAGCAGAGAAGTGGTCCCTCCAGCCTACATTGATTCTTCTACTTCCGGGAATTTGCCTGCCCCCTTGAGTTTGATTAGGCACCTGCGAGTTTCTGGGTTGCGTCGCGTGAATTACGTCACGTGATTTAAACACACAGGGCAGCAATCAGCTGCATTTCTTCAGTTATCTGATATCCTGTTTGTCTAGTAAACTTTTAACACCTCTTTATTCGATTTGTTTTTGTTGCATTTTTTCCTTCTGTGAAACCCAAAGTTTACTAAACTGTAGTTTGACTTTACACACACACATACACTAAGGCCTTCAGCAGCGGCCTCGTGCATTTGCTCCCACCCCCACCACACACACATAGGCCTTCAGCAGCAGCCTGCAGACATTTGACACACACACACACACAAGCCTTCAGCAGCGGCCTCGTAGATTTGCCTCAGGCCTGTCTGGAGATTGTCGTTGGAGCTGTTGGCATGGAAACGTAATTGTGTTTTGCAAAGCTGACGCGTTTCCCTCTGTTTTGGGTTTAGACTGTGATGTCAGAGCGTTCAGGGGATTGTCATTGTGCAGTTATCTGGCTGTAGGCATACTCAGCACTACTCAACTATTCAAATATTGGGCAAAGAAATCTATGTTCAGCAAGTCTTGTGAAGTTGAAGAAAAGGACTGCATTAATTCAGAAGAGTCAGTGTAATAAAAAGAGATGATTTTGAAGTGTAGCCATCTCAGAGCGCTCCCTTAAGCTCCTGTCCAGCATTCTGTTTGGGCTGACTTATGATTATAGACGTGTATGTGTGTGGTGTGCGGGGTGAATTTGTGTGTGTTTGTGTGTGTGTGAGTTTTTGTGTGTATGTGTGTGAGAAAAATACCTTTTTATAATGGCTGATGCCTGGATGTTTAAGTGTGTGTGTGTGTGTGTGTGTGTGCCTAAATGTGTGTTTCTCCCAGTGACTTCTGCTTTACTGACCCACACACTAAGTGTTCTTCACCACAAACGCTTAGGCATCACAAACACTTTCGTTCACTTTAAGCCCGATGCTTTGTCCCTAGCAACACGTCCATTGTGAAGGGTGCTGACGTGAGACACAAGGGCTTACTGTACTACGTGTGACAGAATAGCACACACATACACACACAAATATATACACACACACAACATACACACTTACACACATATTCAAATAATAATAGAAAGCATTCTACTCTCTCTCTCTCTCTCTATCTCTCTTACACACACACACACTCAGCAGCTTTCTCAGCAGGTCTTTACAGTACTTTGGCTGTGCTCGAGTGCTTTTAACTCTCATAATTAATTTGGTTTATCCCCTTGGTAATGCAGCCCTAGTACTGTAAGTCCCCTGATACCTGTGTGTATGTGACATGTGCACAGATTACAAACAAACATACACAAACACACCCACACACAAAAAAATGCATGCAGTGCAATACAAAATTGTATAGTGTGATATGTTTATATGAAACCCCTGTGTGTTTGTGTTTCACAAGAGGCATGCCAAGAGGTAATGATGAAAACTCATTACAGTCAAGTCTAAGCATGTTGAAACAAATGCTGACAAAGCTACACAGCAATTCTCTTTCAGTCAAGTTCTCTCAATGCAAACCAATGGGAGGTCATTGGTTATAGAGCATATAAGGCTGCACTGCAAGAAACTAGTTCTCTTGGAATTCTTCAGTGATCATAAAGACTTTGAACCACACTTGAGGACAAAACCTCCAACCAGCCAACGAGTCTGAGCCCCACGCACACACACACACACACACACACACAGAATGCTGCAGCGGGCCTTCATCCCCGTTTGTCTGGAGCCCCAGGTGTCAGTGAGGCGGTGAGCGGTGAAAGTCTCGTTGAAGTCTCAGTGGACATGTTCGGTCTTGGTGACGATGTGATGTTGCTCCTCTGTGGCTATGTACTTCACCCCAGATTGATCTCCTGGACAACAGAGAGGTTCCCCCTCCTCAACGCTGTAGCGTCACCTGAGATCTTCCTCAGCCAAGGCTCTCCCTGAGCTCTATGAGGCCACCCAGAGAGATGCAGCGGCTCTCCAGTTGCTGCGCCCGGGCAGAGCAGCTCCTGTGGCATAGCCTCCGGCCCAGTCCTCCATGAGTGCAGCCCACAGGATACAGCCACATCAACACATAGTGACTAAGGGCCAGTCCTGCCACAGTTGACCTTAGTGCACCTGGTCTTCCTTTGAAAGCTCTGTGCAGTCTCGCTCCTGACCAGTTGCAGGATCCAGGATAGATCTATCTATCTATCTTCCCAGTCTGAATGTTAGAGCTCCCACACACCACTTGCCCCACAAGGCCCACACATAACATATGATCTTCCTGCACTTTAATCTAAGTGATTTCAATCATATGGTAAACAAATGTACTTGATTCCAGCTGTATTTAATCAACATTTTACTGTGTGTGTGTGTGTGATCTGATGGTGGTGCCAGAGGTGAGGGATGGTGTGTAGTAGAGAGGTAATCATGGCTAATAGAAGTCTGTTTTACATGTTTCCAATCCCACACACTAATTTCCTCAGCGCTCGCTCACTCTCTCCACAGGCAACAGATCCAGCCCTCACACACATAAGTGAGACACACACGTACACACCAGACATTCCAAACTCAAATCACTCTGACCTGGCATTCCATTTCAAAAGCTAATGTTCCTACAACTACACACACATTCTGTAAAATACACACACAGACACACACACAAAACAGACATAGAAACACACACAGACACACACTTTTAAAACTGAGTGTTTACAATCCTCATTTACTGAACGATTAATGAGGCTATCCATCAACACAGTGTAGACAGGATTTTGTTACTTTCAATACGTGAAAAGAAAATATTTCATTTTGAAAGGAGACTTTCGTTATGAAGGGGAAACTATATGATTTTGACTTCTATGACTGATGTGTGGCTGAGTTACTTGGTTACTGTCCTCGAGTAAAGTTAATTATGGCCTGGCATGGAGTCATATTGTGTCCCTAAGTGAGATTGGAGTTATGGAGAACAAAACACAGAACCTGTAACTCAAAAAGAAAGGCTACAAAAGGCTCATCCCTTTCTAGTCACGCTATCTGCTAGTACTGCTACTTTATCAGCTAGTTACAGTACCTTTAACAGCTAATCATCTATTTACTGTCGTCTAGCTACCCTCACTAGCTAGTTACTTTCATCACCTTGTCACCTAGTTACAGTACCCTTAACAGCTACAGCTAGCTACCCTGAACTAGTTACTCTCATCAGCTAGTTACTCTCATCATCTAGCTACCCTCACTAGCTAGTTACTCTCATCACCTTGTCACCTTATCAGCTAGTTACAGTACCTTTAACAGCTACAGCTAGTTACATTCATCATCTATTTACTGTCATCATCTATACTGTCATCATCTAGTTACCCTCATCAGCTAGTTACTCTCATCATCTAATTAGCCTCTTCAGCTGATTGTGCCACTGGGTACCATCTCCTCTTCCTGTGCGCTCTGTGCCAGAGCTCTGTGAATAAGTCATGGCCCGGCATATAAATAAATGACTACCACTGTCAAGTGCTGATCGGCCGGCCGTCAAAGAGCCCGTCGCCCCCTCCCCCCTCCTCATCCTCCTCCGCTCGGCAGCGGTAAAGCAGTCAAATCATCTGATTATTTATTTCATTTGATCTCCGTTCCCCGTGCGTCGCCTCTCGTGTCGAACAGCAGGCGAGGACAGCAGGGAGCCACTTCCTGCCCTCTCTCTCGTACACCGAGGCATTGTGGGTAGGCGCCCTTCACTCATCCGCTCCAGGGAACATGAAAAATGCATCAGGAAGAGGAAGAGAAGAAAGAGAGGGAGGAAGGGGTGGGGGTGGGGGTTAAAAACAGGAGATGGAAGAAGACAAGCCAGGAGTGGTGGAAGTTGTTGATGGGTTGAGTTTGACCTTCACGTTGACCAGAGGTATGAGGACACTACAGTGGATAAAACTGAGAGTTTGACACAACAGTTTTACCCATAACCATTAAATTAGTCTATACACTTTACGCCTCTGACCATCCGTTTCTGATCACCAAAGTAGGGCCCAATGACTTTATACAGTATACCTGGTGTGTGGGTGCAGCATTTTGCTCCCCTCTTGGAGGAACACTTACAAATTGTCCTTTGTCCTTTATAAAACATAATCGCACAGGTTTCATATGAGTATTAGACTTGTGTGTTCGTGTGTGTGTTTTGCATACTCATATGTGTGTTTGACCTTATGCATGTGTATGCTAATTCGTATGTTTGTACAGAAATGTGTGAATTATGCAGAAAACTCTGTGTCTTTGCATGAGCAGGCATGTGTCTACAGCAGGGGTCTCAAACACCCGGCCCGCGTCCTGCCCAATAACGGCCCGCGACGTATGACAAAATAATAATGTAATCCGGCCCTTGAGGCTATTAATTGCGACAAACAACGATACTGATTAAAATAGACGATAGATCCAGGTACGGTGACAAATCTCATTTATAGGCCTACTCTGCTCCACTATGTGCTAGACATCCATAGCTTGATTCAAACCCAAAATCGCTGCGCAAGGTTTTCAGGAAATACTTGTATTACACGCGAGAAACACAAAGACGTGCATATGTAACGACGCGGAAGTGATGCAGGCCATAGTGTTGCAGAAATTGAAGCAGAAATTAAGCAGAAATAGGCCTACACCAAACGTTGAAAAACGTTCACGTGCGATGAAGTCTTAGGTAAGCTATGTTATTCACCTATTCTAATTCTGAAGGAGAATATCCTTTTGGAGATTATGATCGATCGTCTATGACAGTGATAGTCACGGTGCGTCTGTGAATGGAGGTGCGTGTATACAACGGTGTCCACTAAGCATACCATGCTTGTTTCGACCCTCTGCCCAACATAGCTTGGAGGTTGCAGTGGTAATCGTGATGATAGTGTCCGTAATGGACGTGGTACAGACAGCAGGGCTAGTAGAAATAGGGCTCTAAAGAACTACAAAGTCAACCGCAATATGATGCAAACTTCTGGGTACTGCAGATTACCCGCGATAGGAACTGTTTGACCAGAATACTTTATTGTAGGCCTATATTGTAGTAATCTATTACTAAACCACAACATATTAGGTGTTGGTATACATCTTAGGTGTTCTCCTGTTAATTTGTTATGTGGGTAATATGAAAAAAGGAAAGTAAACCTGCTTAAATATGTTCATCCAGTATTTACTGAAAGGTGCATAATTTGAGGTGCTTGCCATCCAGTGACAAATTACATGGGTAAATTTACCCCCTTCATAAACTTTTGTTTTACTCAAAGATTTTTACATTTACAGTAGGACTTCATCTCTGACCACTTTCAAGCCATGGCCTTTTGAAATTTTGATATAAAAATCCAATGGTGTTGCTTTCTTAACCCTGATGCCTAGTTTGCCAGGTTTAAAAAAAAAATGAGAGGAAATATTTTTTATTTGGTGTGAAACACACACACATACCTGTTTTTATGTTTTTCATTTATTTTATAATTTGTATTAATATTTATTTTATCATTATTTTATTTATAAGCTAAGGTTGCTAGCACAGGTGTCTAAAACTAGATAAAAACACTTGCACTTTCTGTTTGCAGTTTTGTGTGGTATTTGAAAAAAAGAACATTGTATTTTCAGATATAGCCGGCCCTCCAATCAGATGACGTTGGCAGAATTGGCCCCCAGCTCATTTGAGTTTGAGACCCCTGGTCTACAGTATGTATATTATTAGTCTGTGTGCATGCTTATGCATGAGTGTGTGTGTGTGTGTGTGTGTGTTTGTTTGTGTGTGTGTGTTTGTCCTTGCGTGTGTGTTTATGCGGAAACCTTCTACTTCACGAGACCCACTGAGGTGTGAGGACATCGGGCATCAGCCAAGGAGAGCCACATCAGAGAGGCAGGACCCAGCTCCCCGGGAATGCCCGGCAGAGAGCAGTCCAGCCCTAGCTGGCTTGCCTTGACCATATTCCAATTGCATGTTGATCACGTACCACATGGGTGTGGCGTGACAAAACACACATACACATATGAACGACCCAGAATTCACCCAGGCCACTCGTGTGTCTCTCTGTCTCTCACACACAACATACACACACACACACCATCACACTACCTACGCCACGCAGAGCCGAGCTCCAGACTCTTGACACTTAGTGAATAATTCAACAAGACTCAATAAAGTTTTAGTTCTTTCTTCTCTCCCACTGATTTGGGATGAATTATTGAAGGGGCCAGAGGGCCGTGTTGAGTAATTGGCACACGTGAGTCAGTTCCGCTCATCTCGGAGAGGAAGTCCCCGAGGACTGGCCGGCCAGTGGCTTCCACACAGCCCCAGGGTCACACAAGGCCAACAACAGGGGCATGGACGCATGGAGGAGGGCAGCAGAGGTGAGGGCAGGGATTTATCTCCTCTCCCTAACACCCCCTGCCTCCAAACATTTCCTTAGGATTCACACAGACCATACTGCAGTGTCCATCAGTGGTACCAGTGATGTTTTGATAATGAATGATCCTAAACTATGCAGAATATTATAGTTGGTTGTAGAACAGACAATAGGACATGATTTCTTGAGTCAGTGAGTTATGGTATTTTGCCCTATTTATCCATTTTGTTGTTTTGTTTCTCATGAAGACTGAGCAAATAAGCAATAAAAATGCAGTATGATAATTTAATAAATCCCTCGGGAAAAGGGACTTTGTGATTTAACCTAATGCTTGTGACATTTGTTGAATGATGCCGTTTCTGAGTTATATTGCCCTCATGATGGAATATTTCTATAAAAAACATCACTCAAAATTCCATTACCAGCCATTCCCTCTGTTTAATGACAATGTGGCTGCATAGTGTTTCTTGACTTTTGTCGACAATCCACAGTGTTGATTTTAGCTGTGGGCACATTGACTTGACGTAACATTGTGGTAAGCTTGAGAGTGCTACATGCACACATAAAAGCCCATTGGACAAAAAAATGGTAGAGTGCCAACCAGTCAGTCTCTATAACTGACATGCTGTCTATGTCCTCCATCATCAATACCAAACACATAAAAAATCACATCACCATGGCAACAAATATGTGAGCTTTTCTGAGCTGCATGGCGTCTACTTTAGAAGAAGACTTCCAGGGGCTGCACATCCATTTATGTGTTTCCTTACTTCTGGTATCAAAGGGTCCTTTTCTATTGAACTTACAGAACTGTCAATCTACAGTGCTGAGCATGTTCACAAATTAAAATTACTGTACATGTTTTTTCATTATTCTTTCTTTTAATTCACTAGGTCTATTTTCATCACATCATAAACAAGACATTTAGCAACATCTCCCAGCTTGCCACCACCACCATCCTTAACTCCACCTCCCACATTTTGCTAATGAGTTTGTTTACAACAAAACCTCTGCTGCTGGAGAATTGAGATGTTTAGATTCTGCTATCGCATCTGTTATACAAGGCATTGACAGGGCAATAACGTTAAAAGACAAGCATAACACAACAATAAAGGCATCTGACATCCTCAAATGTTGTAGGCAAGGTGAATTAGGGCTAGCTTCCAGGCCAGGTTAATACACAGCCCATAATGAAATCCCAAAAATTCAATTCTGGCTATACCAGGTTAGTACTGTAGAGTGCAGATCTGATATTAAATTATATAACCTTGAAACAGATTCTTTTGGAAATGGATCAAGGGAGAGATTGGCATCCACAGGTGGGAAAGGTGGTACCTGGTGCTGCACATAATGCCTTATCTGAAGAAATCTAAAAAAAAAAGTATTTGGCAAGTCAAACTGTCAAACTTTCCCGAAAACTATGCAGCCCCATTTGACGTTTATTTTTACAAGTCTTAGCTTAGATTGTTGGGGCTTAATTCCATGTGGCATTTTGTTCATTATTCAAAGCAGGGCTGTAGTAGCTTTACTGCAAACTGCTTTTCAAATATGGCTTTTGGTCTCGACTGAGTCCAGGTAGATAACGTTTACAATGTCAAAATGCACTAACAGCAAAACAGTTACATAAAGATGATTTACTGCAAACTTTTAGATAATGTTTACCTGCACTCCATTAATAAAGATCCAACTTGAACGTATGCTACTCCATTTAATTGAGAGCGAGTCTGAGCGCACAGGAGGAGAGAAAACGATTGGCAGGCTCCAGCTGGCTTGTCGTTGTTGATGATAATTGATATCTCCTTTTTAAATATAAGAAACTTATAAAAGGAAGGCAACAAAGACGAGGTTAGAGGAGATTGCGGATTTATCCGATTTCCACTACTGACCAGTTATAAACATGTATGACATGTAGGCTGCACTCAAACTGTGATTTGAAAAATTGACAAAAATATGAAGAGTTGTCTTTGCCTTTGTGTAATGGAACTGGTGAGTCTTGAAGTCTTCAATAATTTGTTTACATGAAGCACATATTATGCCGATTGAAACACATTCCGTTCAGATAGCTAGGTGACTGGCTCAGGCTCATCATTCACTTTTAATTGCAAACAGAAAATGTCTAGCTAGCATCATGTCATTACATGCTTCTATTTCCAAAGGAAGGAAAACTGTTTATACCAACTTAATATCATGCTTATCATTGTTAATATTGTACAATACATGTGGTACAAACAATATTAGAGCTTGTGGACTAGCTATAGGCTATTTTTCAATGGAGCTGGTAAAAAAAAGATCATTATGAGAACGTGGCCACAATGGGCTTAAAGTGACAGTGCACCATTTACAAATGAGTTAAACAGCATCAAATGTGTAGTATTTCTTAAGAAATGAATACTTTAAAACACAATTACTGTGTCAGTATTATCATTTAAAAATAATATAAAAGTGTTTTACTTTTTACCTTTGTGGTTACTCATTCATTTTGTGATTTATGTTGTATTTAATATGCCATTTAAGAAGCTTTAGTCTTTAGGAACTTTTTAATTGCGGTTAATCAAGATTAATTCATTTCAAAATATATATTTTGAATCGTTTGACAGCCCTATAATAATATTGGAGAAGGGGAATGGCTACACTTACAAATCCTGGGTGTGTTCACACTGTTTTTGCTTTTAGATAATAATAATAATAACCCAAAATGATTGTCTTGATACTGTCATGCATAAGACTTTTTTTCCTATCCTGGACTCGGTCTTGACTCGGACTCGAACCTTTTTGGACTCGATCTTGTCTTGGACTCGAACCTCTTTGGACTCTCTCTTGACTTGGTCTCGACTAGTCCTGGTCTTGGACTCGACAAAGGTGGTCTTGACTACAGCCCTGATTCAAAGTAACAAAATATTTCCCAAATAAATTTCCCTGAATGTCATGCCTACAGTGACAGTCTCAGAGACACCAGTAGTGTTTCACTTTTAAGACTGTGTGAATCTTCTCTGATCTGGACTGAGTTTCCCAAAAGTGTCATTGTGTATGATGAGCAGAAGTAAGAAAACATGTTAGAAAAAAGAAATGATGGTCTCAAAAGTTAGTTGTAGAATCACAAAGCTTAGATGTTTAGAGTAACTAGCTAGCTGTAGCTGTTCTGGATAACCCGATGAAACCAGCCACTCTTCATTACTTTCAGCAGTTTCTCCCAGCTTTAGATCAGAACTGGCTCTCAACATAGTGTAAGCATAGAGAGACATACACTTCCTCAGTGCCCAAGCCACTGGTAACACTTGGCATTCCTATCAATTCCATGCCTCTCTCTCTCTCTCTCTCAGCCCCCCTCTGCAGCTGTCACATTTCACCTCGTGACACTAAATGCTTCCAGTGGGGGCCGACCCCTCGTATCGATCCACTGGGCAAACAGTTTTACACCAAAGGGCCATTAGGGCGAGCAGCCGGGGTCTCTCTTGTTGTCTCTTACTTACCACCTGTCTGCCAGTAAAATATGGCCCCGCCGCGCCTGTCCGGGCACCTCTGTTTGGACTGCAGCTGTCAGTCATCATGTCTCACACCATCCACTGCCCTCGTGAATGCCAGCAGTGCAGTGATTATGTTACCAAGGACAAACACAGAGGGGAGAGGGGGAGAGGAGAGAGATGAGGCATGCAGGAGAGAGAGAGAGAGAGAGAGAGAGAGAGAGAGAAAGAGAGGAGAGGAGAGAGATGAGGCATGCAGGAGAGAGAGAGAAAGAGAGAGAGAGAGAGAGAGAGGGCATGAGGAAGGAAACAGAAGGAGAAAGAAATGAACAGAAGGAAGGACTGTAGATGTGATACAAAAGAGAAGAATGGATGGAAAGATGGGGAGAAAGTCTGATACACAGGCCAAGAGAAAAAAAGAGTGTGAGGGGCCAGAGCTTCTAGAGAGGCAGAGAAAAACTAACTGTGAGATCCACCAACACAGCAATGGGGGAAGGGATCGCTGAGAGGCTATACAGTCTGACAAGAGCTTGCTTTGAAATGCCTCACAGCATCTGTTTGGATTTATCTCACCTGTTCAGTCCCATCCTCACTGCAGGCTACTTCCACTTCCATTTCCCCTCAGCACCTTCAGCACCAAGGACAGCTACTATATGCAGACCATTTCCTCTATTAGCATTTGTGGCTTTTCTCTAGTTTACTGATGCTTGATTAAGTATTGCAATTTAGTTCAAACCCAAACACCAAGAAAAGTATTCTCTTATTCTCCTTAATCTGGAGAATACACTGTAAATTAAACAGAATATGTTCAAAAGACCTCTCTCCCTCTCTCTCTCACACACACACACACACACAGATGGACACACACACACACACCAAACCAGGCTTTTATAATTCAATTTTGTGCATCTTCCTCTGGTCTCAGCACATCCCTTCGTCTAACCTGCGGGGCAACTGCTGTCGTGCTGATCATGGAGGTTTGTCTCCTTCCCTTGATTCTGCTCATTAATTACCCCTCCTGTAAAAGGCTTTATGAAGAAGCCTTGAGTCCCCCTGCACAAAGTCCTTGGTGAATTAGTGTGTGTGAATGTGTGAGTGTGCGTGTGTGTTTGTTTGGTGTGTATGTGTGCGTGTGAGTGAGTGAGTCAGTTAGTGCAGACATCCTGCAATGACCTGCTGCTCTCTCTTTGTCCAAATCACCCACCTCCTAAAATCGCACCTTCAATTATTTATGCCCAGTAATGCTGCAATAACACAGATGTGAGACAAATGAGACATAAAACAGACAGTAAATGTCAGAGTGAAACACTCGGGAGCCATGCAGAGAATAGGCACTAATGATCAACCAGACCTCCCTCTCTAAAGCACACACTCACAGTCACACAAGCATCCTCACAAGTCACGACCACTGATGAAAATAGCATCATGTGTCATGTAATTGGAAGTATCGCTTAAACTTTGTGAAAAAAATGTGTGTGTGTGTGTGTGTGTGTTTGTGTGTGTGTGTGTGTGTGTGCCTGTGCACAGGCACCCATGTGTTTGTCAGTCTTTTATGAGACAATGCTCTCATCTTTCTTCTACGTAGGATGCATATTAATGCCAGGTGTGATTTGGACCTAGAATGTTGGAGGATAGAGTTCCATTCTGCACCGTGGACACCTGCAGCCGAAGACATTCTCCTCTTCATATCATCTCACAGTGTGGGCATCTGAAAGCACCCCACTCTTACCTCTAGATGCTCAAACAGCCCCAGATTTCCCAGTGTTTTTCCCCCTCTGCCTGCCGAGATGGAAGAGCATAAAATAATAACGGCTATCGGCACCACCGCTGCCTCTCCGTGTAAGTTTGATATGTCCAGTCGGGTTTAAGGGTGGAATTTTCTATATCAGAGAAAAAGAGGCGCAGGGGGCACATTGAAGCGTTCATTTGTGATGAGAAAATAGGCCAAGTAGAGTAAGTAAGTAAAGAAAAGTAAAAGTAAAGCCTACCTGTGTGATGTCGAAATGAAATGCAGTGTTTGGGTTGTTTCTTAATTACCTGCCACAGAACAAGACAAGAATCTCTCTTTATCTGTCAGCGTGAGGGTGGAATTTTTATGAGCTTATTCAAGCACTGATCTCAGCGGAGGGCATGGCGACATCTGACAGTCTGCTTTTCTCGCTCGCTCGCTCTCACCTGACTTATTTCCAACAATATGATGAGATTGAATGCTTTCAGCAGCGCCGTTGCAGCATAAAAAACACTGACATTCAGTGTGTGTGTGTGTGTGTGTGTGTGTCAGACCACTCTCACCAGAGGTTCCTCACACATACTCCTTCTTTCCTGTCCCTCCTTCCCTCTCCCCCTCCTTCCCTCTTAACATTGCTTTGCCTTCTCCTATTTATTGTATTCTCCTCATCTCTTCTATGTGTCTCTTTATTGCTCCTGTCTCTTCTCCTCCTATATATCGCTTTATATCTCTCCTTCATTTATTGTGGTCCACTTCTCTCTGACAATCCTGTCTTTTTTCATGACTCTCATTTTGACCACCACTATCCTCTGGTCTTCTATTCTACCCTTTTTACCATCATACTCATCTCCTAAGTCTCCTCTCTCTCTCAGTGTTGTCTTGTCTTTCCTCTCCATTTTCCAATTTCTTCCACACTTTCCTTCCTCTCACTCTTCTGTCTTTTTTTCCTATTTCACTGCCTTCATTTCATTTCATTTTCTCTACCCATCTTGCCTCCTATCCTTCAGCTAATGTCCTACTCTCCTCTTCTCTCTCTCTCTCCTCACCTTGCCTCTCCTCTCACCTCTTCCGTCTTCCCCTAATGTCCTCCTCTCTTTTCCTCTCACTCCTGTCTTCTTCCTGTACTGCCGGACTGCAGCGCTGCATGTTAAGCAGCCTGCTTGGCCCTGTCTTGCGCCAGGTCAATACTGACACTCCTAACAGGAGCAAAGACAGAAAAAAAGAGGGGGGGGGGTTACCAGGATGAGGGGGAATGAAGAATTACAAGAGAAGAAAATACCTGAGAGTGAGGGATGAGAGGAAGGGTGGATAGAGGGAGAGAGAGAGAGTGGGGGATGAAGGGGTGGGAGCTGTGCTTGAGTGTGTGTGTGGGGGGGGGTTGAGCTGAGGGAGCTGGAGGTTATCAGCTTATCGATTCCATAATTCAATTTCATAGAGTTATGGAGCCGTGGTCGGGCAAAAAGGGGAAACCATAAGCGTGTGCATCTTTATTTTCTAAGAGACGATGACGCTGCAGAGCTGTGGATTGATCACACACTCAGAGGACGCTGAGTGGAGGACACACCTGACTGATGATCACAAACACACACACACACACTCTCTCTCTCTTTCACTCTCTCTCTCACTCTCTCAGGATTCCATATACAGGTTCATACTTGTGAATAAACATACATAAACAATGCCATTTGATATCCTATAATAACAGCAGCAATGGACTTCTGTGTGTTTCATTTTGTCTACCTGGACTGCCTGGCCAGTATGTGTGTGTGTGTGTGTGTGTGTGTGTGTGTGTGTGTGTGAAGTTGTTTGAGTGAGTGCATATTTGGGGAAAGGGGACTGTAATGACCAGTGTGTCGCTCAGGCAATAAAAGCAATGAAAAGGCAAACAAGCCAGAAAACCACACACACACACACACACACACACAAATACACACACTGTTGCAAGCTTTATGAGCTGCATGAGGGTCATTTGAGCCTCATCAGTAGAGTTCAGGGGAGACAGCCGCTGTCGGGTGACCTGTGAAATTTACGACAGGTCTGTTCGTCTTTAATGGGGGGAAAACAAAGGAAGCATTTGAGCCACACACACATACTGAGGTCCAAATGTGTCCCAGAGTGACCTCCTCTCTCTCACACAGACACTATACACACAATCTCTCTCTATCTCACACACACACACACACACACACACACACACACTCTCTCTCTCATTCCCTATCTCTTTCCCACTCCCCACTCTCTGTCTTGCTCTCCCTATCTCTCAAAACAGAGCCCCTCCATTTTCTCAATTTCCTCTCATTTGCAATGATTGCCACAACTGATTACTGTCTTTGGGCTCTCTGCTCATTACCAAGTCCAATGGTGGTGAATAACTAGCCATTTTGCCAATGTTACATGCTTAATGCACCAGATTAATGAGAATTATTTCCTCCGCAGTGACTATCTGAAAACAGTGTTTTTGCGTAGGACTGTGGAGGAAGGTAAAGTCTCTCTGAAGGCCGAGACTGAGGCCATTCACACACTCTGTTTGGCCCCCACGTCATGCTCTGCATCCATATCAGAAGAGAAAGAGATGAGATGCTGCTGTTCTGCTGAGTAAGTCGATGTGTTACTCGGTCCAAATAAAACATGGGCCTGGTTGTGAGGCATGTGCCGACCAGCGCATGGTCTTGAGAAAAACTGTTTTGTGTAGGTCAGGGCCTGGCCTCTGCTGCTCTCAATTACAAAAAATATTGGACCAGTGCCTGTTTGAAATAGGTTCCTTAATTGTTGAATGAATGTATGTTTAATGTGGTGCTGACATGAGCAACACAGTTCATAATGCATGAACACGCCCTAACTAGCTTTGCTCATAGTGTTGCTCTCATGAACAGCCTGCTGAGGCCCACTACATCTGTGGCCCCTCTCTGAAACACACACAGAGCTCTGCAGCAGTGTGTGTGTGTGTCTGTGTTTGTGTGTCACAGCACCATCTTGGAAGCCTTTTTGGACATGTGGCGTGGCAGCATGGGAGGTGGTTGTGTGTGCATCTGTGTGTGTGTGTGTGTGTGTGTGTGTGGGGGTATATTGCTATATCTGTCTATCTCTGGGCTGCCCAAAATCAAACCATTACTCTCCAATACTCACCATTAAACTCTCATGGTAGTCTTTGACTCATCTGCTGAAACAAGGACATTGAATAATTTCTTGATTAGCATTAGATACTCAAAACAAAATCTTGATCAATATTTCATATTAAATGTTTTTTACAAAGTTATCTGGTCCCTTTTATTTGTCATATTTTTTCCTAGTGTATATAGGCACTGATGTTTACTGTTAATCACTTCGTATTAAAATAAATAAAAATTGCATGAAAAACACTTTAATGGAATTTGATTGATTGATCTTATTATCACATATATTATTTTAGCATTTGTCATTACAGTTTTTCCATTACAGACCTGCTTAAAGAAACACCTCATTAACACCTTCTGCACAGCAGAAGTCATCTATTGCAAATGTGCTCACAATTTCTCACACCCTTTTGTTAATCAGATAACACAGATGTCATTCAGACCCCAAACTCTATTGTTTTCCCAGTGCTATACAAAAGAACCTCTATTCACAGGTGGTACAGATTCCTACATGTAGCATACTGCAAGTCTGAATATCTGATACACCTGTGTGAATCTACTTTGCACAATTCTTCAATCAGTAATCATTCATTATCCATAAGAGATACCATGTCTGTTCTGTGTTGCTATTTGCAAGTATGGATCTGAGGCACATTTAGAGAAAGTACTGTATTAGCCTATTTGGTGAAGAACACAGTAAAAAAGCTGACAAGTCCAAGTGTTTACTGTAGGTCTATTTCAATGGAAAAATGACAAGTTGTATTTCAATTACATTTGTCATGTCTAGGTGCTTACAATAGGTCTTACATGTCAATGACAGTAACCTCTTGAGAGGAATGAATACAATTCATTTTGTCTTTTCTGTTTTTCTGATACCAGAAAAATGAGAAAGAAATGGCACAGACATAGCAAAAATGAATGCTGAAACTCCTCATTTTGAGAACTACGTCTTGCATTTTGTTTTGTCAGGTATGTAGTTGCAATCGCTGTGTGATTTGACTACAGGATGTGTTGATGGAAGGCATTTGCTTTTGCTGCATGTTTTAAATGTTTTGAGAGAGTAAGAGTCTTTTGCAAGCAAAATGTGTCAGAGTGCAGAGTGTTTAGACCTGCATGTTAATTGTTTTGAAAACATGATGTTGGATTTGACACAATCATTAAAGCGATCAAGAAAAACTGTAAGAAAAAAAAATTTGCATGAAATATCAATTTGCAACATTATGCTGCATATAAATAAATCTTCTAAAAATATAATATTCCCTATGTGCATAATGTGTGTGTGTGTGTGTGTGTGTGTGTGTGCGTGCGTGTGTGCGGGGGGGGTGTGTGTTGGCATGTGTGGACTAAAAACGGAAGAGGTATGCACACACTCACACGCACGCACAGACTTGCAGTATGCTACATGTAGGAATCTGTACCACCTGTGAATAGAGGTTCTTTTGTATAGCACAGGGAAAACAATAGAGTTTGGGGTCTGAATGACATCTGTGTTATCTGTTTAACAAAAGGGTGTGAGAAATTGTGAGCACATTTGCAATAGATGACTTCTGCTGTGCAGAAGGTGTTAATGAGGTGTTTCTTTAAGCAGGTCTGTAATGGAAAAACTGTAATGACAAATGCTAAAATAATATATGTGATAATAAGATCAATCAATCAAATTCCATTAAAGTGTTTTTCATGCAATTTTTATTTATTTTAATACGAAGTGATTAACAGTAAACATCAGTGCCTATATACACTAGGAAAAAATATGACAAATAAAAGGGACCAGATAACTTTGTAAAAAACATTTATTATGAAATATTGATCAAGATTTTGTTTTGAGTATCTAATGCTAATCAAGAAATTATTCAATGTCTTTGTTTCAGCAGATGAGTCAAAGACTACCATGAGAGTTTAATGGTGAGTATTGGAGAGTAATGGTTTGATTTTGGGCAGCCCAGAGATAGACAGATATAGCAATATACCCCCTCCACACACACACACACACACACACAGATGCACACACAACCACCTCCCATGCTGCCACGCCACATGTCCAAAAAGGCTTCCAAGATGGTGCTGTGACACACAAACACAGACACACACACACACACACACTGCTGCAGAGCTCTGTGTGTGTTTCAGAGAGGGGCCACAGATGTAGTGGGCCTCAGCAGGCTGTTCATGAGAGCAACACTATGAGCAAAGCTAGTTAGGGCGTGTTCATGCATTATGAACTGTGTTGCTCATGTCAGCACCACATTAAACATACATTCATTCAACAATTAAGGAACCTATTTCAAACAGGCTCTGGTTTCACCATTCAACTCACAACGTTAGTTTGCATGCGTGTTAGAGGTGCTTATGGTGTAGTGCTAATGTGCTCCTTCTCCTCTCTCAGGGGAGCTCTATTGAGTGGTCTGGTGATGGATGTCGCCTAGCACCTGATGCATCATGGGGAGTGGCGAGGTGGAGTCCGCCTTGAGAAGTTGGACACAGTGAGGTGACGCGTTTGTTATTGTGTATTAAGAGACGTCAATCCATAACCATTAGGCTCATTCATCACACAGTTATTTATTAGGGGCAATCATGAGAAGACATTTTTGGAAGCCTCTGTATGTGTGTTTGTTTGTGTGTGTGTGCGCATGCCTGCGCACATAGAGAGAGAGAGAGAGAGAGAGAGAGAGAGAGAGAGAGAGAGAGAGAGAGAGATAGCTGAATGAGTGTGTGTGTTTGGAAAACAGCATTCTTGGTTAATATTTGATGTGCTCTGACTCAAATGTGACTCACAAACGTAGGCTTTGGGAGCGTGCACCTCCCTTAGTGTAATCTGTGTCTGCAAAACTTTTTGTGATGGTGATGGAAAATTTCCAATTTCCAGAACTTTCAACACCATCACCACATACACTACAAGATTTTCCAAATTAGGCCGTTTTTTCTTCTTCAAAGTTCTGGTTCATTTCTCCTTTAGATAATAGTAGGGCTGTGCTGCGCCCTGCCAACCCAGGCCATGCCATGCTGTGGTCCACCACGCTGTGCTGGACTTTCCAGGAGGGGCTGATTCTATTTTTTAAATTGGGCCCCCAGTGTGGAGCAGCATGAAAGCAGCTGATTAGTCATCTACGGTGTGTCTCTTCAGCGCGTGCTTTCATGTCGCCGCGACGCTCCATGCTGTGCCGGTCTCCCCCCTTTTCTCTCAAGGTGTACACACACATACACACACACACCTACTCACATACACACACACCACTCACAGAAACACACACTCTCTCTCTCTCTCTCTCTCTCTCTCTGACACACACTCATAGACTCTCATCTCTCTGGCACTCAGCAGCACCCACAGGTGAGGAAACGAGGCTTTAATTGGGCTTTGTGCGCAGCAGCACTAATTAAAAGTGAAAGTGCTCAAGTCTGACGAGAAGCACGGCAAAAGTTTAACAGCCATCAGCTGGACTGGTGAGGAGGCAAAGAAGACATGAAAAGATAAATAGGCGGTAACTGGAACTGGGGATGATAAGTGGAATAGATTCAGTACTACGCTCCTCTGTGTGCTCCTCTCAGGCTGATCTCAGACCAGTGATGTGCATGCATGGCCAGGTGGCGCATGCTGGGCTAGCTTGGTTCATCAACATGAATGCGCTCCTGAATGTGTCTGACACCTGACCAGGGCCTCCCACTGAGGCCTGGCAGAGCGGGGAATCCTTTGAAATGGAATGCGGATATAAGGATAGGGGATTACCCAGAGGATCCCTGGTGAGTTAATACACTCACAAGCACCCCTAGCTCACGAGGGGGACATGGCCTGGGTGTGTGTCTGTGTGTGTGTGTGCGTATGTGTGTGTGTGTGTGTGTGTGTGTGTGTGTGTGTGTGTGTGTGGAGGGGACAGAGAGAGTCGGAGTACCTGATTTGGGAGTGCATGGGGAGTCTCTGCGATGAATGTGAAATGAAATCTATGCCCTAAACTGCTGAGAGGTGGGTTGGTGAAGGCAAAAAGTAAGACTCATGGAGGGGGTCTAAGCCCTTTGACATGAACTCACAAATTAAACCCATATCCTGAGGTACTGAGTAAGTGGACATAGAGAGATAAGAGAGATCATCCCCATCCATTAGTACGCTGGGGGATACCTGGAGGGACAGAAGGATAGCATGTTGAAATGAGCTTTGGAGCCTGAGCCTTAACACGAGAGTTGAAGAGGGAGAATAATAGCCCACAGGCTTAGATACAGGAGGTCCTGGAGTAGCAATGCATGCTGAAACAGACAGGGAATGGAATCATGCATGCCTAACAGCCAGGATTGGAGAGGGTGAAGGGCCTGATTTTGATTCTCCTCAGCTTGTCTGAATGGCTCTACATCTAGTCAATCGACCGTGGCTCCCAGAGAGCCTCTTAGTGACCACTCGGGTCGAGATATTCGGGTGCCCTGGGGGCGAGATTTAAAAAAAAAACATCAGAATGGCTCAAACAACACCACAACAACAACACAACCTGGTCTAACTACAGCTGGCTTTGTCTCCATGATAAAAGCAGCGATGCGGCCAGATCAATTTTCCTGCCGCAACACCCCACCACCCCCGACCAACCAAAGTTTTTCAGAAAAGCCCCCGCCCCTCCTCCCCCCACACATGTGTTTCTGGCTTACCATCTGTGTGCAATTTGTAGCTGACCACAAAAGTCTGTAGGAGGCCCATCGCTTTCTGTTGTGAGGGTCATTATGTGCTCTCATGTCACCAGCTCAAAAAGAGAGAGAGGGAGTGGGGGGCACACTCATGAAATCAGTGGCCATTTTATAAGGACAGTAATAGCGCACGGGCGAGGCTCCAGAGGAATGGCATCATTACCCTGACCAGGGGCCCTCCAGGGGGACCACAAAGAACACAGACATGACCAGGAGGAGAAACACTGCAGCAAAACAGCAAACAAACAACAAGGAAAAAAAAGTGAGCAACAAATAGGGTCTTGTCCAAATAAGGAGGTGGGAGGTGGAGAAGGATGGAAGGATAGAGAGAGAAGGAGGGAGAGAGAGAAGGAGAAATAGAGAGAAAGAAGGGAGGGAGAGAAAGAGATGGAGAGAAAGAGTGTGTGAAGGAAAGAAATGATCTATTTTAATTTTTTCGCACCCTTTCATCATTGTGAGTGCTATTGCTCTCCTCCCACCTCCACGTGCTGTCCCTGATGGTCTGCAGCGGGACGAGGCCAGACACGACTTTGGAGACACGCGTGTTTTGTGCAACTCCTCAGAGCGAAGCAAAGCAAGGAGCCAGGAAAGAATGGGCAGAGCTGTGTTGGGCCATCGATTCACTACACACAGAGAAGACAGACACCGACACCGACGTAGGCACGCGCACACGCACACACACAGACTGGTGCTTCAGCCCAGTTTCTTTTTTCCCAGTGCCTTTGTGTCCTGATCACTAGACTGGCACGGTCACATGGGACCCAGGGTCTGTGTCCAGTCCATCCAGAGCTAATTTGATTTGGGATCTGTGTCCAAATAGCATTTCCCTGACTGGAAGGCTTTTTGCATTGTTTTCATTTCTCAGTTTCAAGTGAGTGATTCACAGAGCAAAGATTGCCATGACTTTTGCTACATTACAAAAACTGAATGGCCTTTACACGATGCGTTTAGGCCATAGACTGTATAGGTTTAGGCCCATTATTTTGCTCATCGGCATGAATCTCGTGAAGTAATGCTCTGCAATCATTCACCATGATCTACATGAATTCAATCAGATCCTTCAGAACTCTGTCATACGTGCACAAGGCTGAAACAAGGGGTTGCAAACACCAAGAGTAAAACAAGGACACACAACTTGACAGCTCAAGAATATAACAAATCTCTCCACGCAAATATGATGTGTCAGAATTGCCATAAATATCTATGGTAGCAGCAGATTATGATGCGGCATGCGTATTACTAATGTATGTAAATATGTTTCTCTTAAACATATGTAAATTCCTTCTTTTCTACGTGCTTAATACTTGCTTGCCATAGTTCTCTCCGACTGTTTTGTTCTCATTTAGACTCTTCACTTTTCCCCACGTCTGTCCCTCCTGTGCTGCGCTGCCGGGGGGGTTCATCACTGCGTCTGTGGGATTAAGGAGCAGTGGAGCTGCAGAGCAGAGCACTCGTGTGACGAATGGCCCGTTAACTTGATCCACTCTGTAAAACTCCCGGCTTCCCAGCAGCGAGTGGACCGTCGCCTGACAGTCGCCGCGGCGGAGACAGAGGGATCGCGCTAACGACTCAGAGTGTTCCAGTAAATGTTATTGGTCGGACGCCGGAGCCATCGGTCTCTTCCCAGTCAGGCTGGCACACACAGTCATTAATCACCCACTTGCGCGCACACGCACACACACACACACACATCCATACACACTTACTGGACTATATGTGCTCATGACTACAGACATACACAGACATTAATAACCACAAAGAGACAGGAATGCACACGCATACACATTACATACACACACACATACATACACACACACTATCAGGTGCACACACAAACACTCACACTGCTATACACCTCGAAAAACAGTCTACAAAGCAAGCAGTTGGGAAACGGCAGCACTTTTGTTCCTATTTATCTCTCTCTCACACTCACACTTACACTCACACACACACACACACACACACACACACACACACACAGTAGCTGTCCTTTTTTCTTTATTTTCCCAACCAGCACAGTATTTTGTTCTCTCCTCCACTCTAAAAAAAGACCATCATAGGCTCTTCTCATGTCCAGTGCCCTGAATGTCTAACTGGTAGAGGACAGCCTAATGGTCATCTTTAGACTCTAGCAGCTTTAGAACAGTCATCTTTAGACTCTAGCAGCTTCTGGGTGGGCACAGCATAGGATCGTGGCAACCACTCAAGTCCTATAATATGCAAATTAAACACATAGCATATCTTTTAAGCCAAACTGTATTTATTTTGGATATTCGTCCATCTTTCTGGATACCATTCATATTGGTCAAGGAGTGTCACACTCATGTGCAACCAATTACCAACTCACACATGGCACAACATAGCTGCATTTAAACATAACAGAAAGCTGTCTGCTCCATCATGCTGAAAGACATTGACAAAAACATGAATACTTAAATGGCCATGAGCTAGACTCCCCCTCTTTTGTCCCTCTTAACAGAAAAAAAGGTAATTAAAGCAACAGACAGACGGTAGACGGTACATTAATGTGAGACTTATAGCCTCCCGACATTATGAATCAAAACGCACCAATTGGTTTTAGCACCAGTAAACAACAACACACTTAGATTGCTTTTGTATGCTTCATATCATGGTGGTGTGGAGTGACATTTGCTCTCGGTAGTTAGTGGGCCGCCAGAGAAAGAAGTTTGAGAAATGTATTAACTGCTTTATTCTGATGGACTACCTCTTGCTCTTGCTCTTCTTACAAGTAGGTTTTCTAAAACCTGCTTGTGGAGAGAATATGTTCAAATGGTTTTGGCAAGTGTTAAGAATTGTTGCAAGGGTTTGCTAAGTGGTAATTCATACTTCATACTTTGCAGTCACTACCAGAGTTGGAGATATTTACATGTTATAGAAAGTCTCTACCAGACTTGGAGATATTTACATGTTATAGAGAATCCGTCACCTTACACCGCACAAAAAATGAAAGCCTACAAAAATACAGATAGCTATCTTTTTATCAAGAGTGGATGGGTTAACAACGCTGTCGTATGGAAGGTGAAAAACAGGAATATCTAGGTGAGTGTTACTAGTTAGCTAGCTAACGTTACCCGTTTGCTAATGTTTGCATGTTTGTAGCTATAAGTTACACAAAGTGACATCTGTTCCATCGTGTGATGAAGTCTTCATCTGAATATGTACACCCTGCCTGCCGGCGAATGACAGCTTGATAAGTAGTTTAAAGGAACACGCCACCCAATGTCAGTAGTAATATATGTTCTTACTTTAACTTTCACGAGTTGAGTCATACCTCTCCGCGTAGGTATCGCACACTCAAACGCTCTGGTGCGCCGGGACTGGACTGTGTTAGCATGTTGCTATGCTAGCGGGCTTTGTCGTAAATCCAGCCGTAGAAGTAATCAAAACATCCACGTTTTCCCCGACTTAAATACAGTTGCACGAAAGTAGTTGATAGAAATGTCTACGCCACGCAACATGAAACGTGACGATTTTCCAAGCCGAAAAAACAGGAGAACTACAATGTGTGGCGCAATAGCACTTGGGAGTACTTTGACCTAGCGTAGTAGTTGTTAACACCTAATTGCGACCCTCAGCCTCTCCCTCCCCTCTGAGCGAGAGAGAGGCACACACACTAGAGATGCATTGGTGGGCTATTATTTCAACCATAACTGCATAGCAAAACTTATCATCCATCAGCCATCCAAAAAAGTTTTTGACCAATTTTCAAAACTGCACCCGCCCACCATCCGCTGGTTGTTTTAATGTAGGCTATATGGGTGATGCAGCGCTGCTGACGTGAGGCTAGAAAGCCCTTGCCTGTTCTAGAAAGACTGATTCAATGCAGCAAATATATTAAAAGGCTAAGGTCATCCTTAAAAATATTTTCGTTTGCCGTAACCCGACCGACCCTGTCAATTTAGAACCGACCCAAATATTTATTTTTTCCCCTTTTAGTCCGACCGACTTGCCGGGTTGTAAACTTGCGTTAATACCGACCAATTGTTTTTTTACTCTAAACAACCAATACAAATGCAATAAAATAATATTTCTTTTAGTAGGCCCAAGTATTGTGAATATAAATTGCCTACATGCAAACGTGGCTCACTTAAAAAAAACCTGTGGCGTCATCTCTACACCATTGGTTTTACACATGTCACACTATGGCCTACGCTTCGTTTCATTCACACAAACTGATAACGCTTTTACTTGGCACGAAGTTCTGGAAGAACTGTGGCCAGATCTTTTCTCATCCCTTCTCCCCCCTAGTCTAACGGTGACCGTGTCGGAGTATTGAAATTGGTTGTGGTCTATTCAGCATTTCTCAAAATATGGGTCCGCAACATGGAGACTGCTGGTCCGCGGAGTCGTGGAGTGAAATTAGGCCCGGTGCTTCATCTGATAATTTGCGGCGCAGTTGATCAAGAAACCGCGGATCGACGAAAAAAGAAAACAAAAGTTTCTGCTATCGATGTCATTAAACATGGAGCCCTACAATTAAGTGGTGGTATGAGCATTCATTCAATGCGCGTCTGCGCGAGAGAAACTGAAACTAATCGATAACGTTGGTATCAAAGCTCCGCTTCAACCTGTTGGAAGGCTATTTATTTATTTAACGAAACTTAATAGAACGACGATGTTTTTTGGAACTTCCTTAGAAACAGAGCAGAGACTGTATATTACACTGTATAGCAAGGCCATGGCCAAGAGCTATTGTAGCCTTCTTTCTGGGTACATGAGGATGAGCCTTATGACCCAAAAGTCTGCCATGACCGGGCCTCAGGTCAAAGAAGTTTGAGAAAGGCTGGTCTATATAACCTGCATCAGAATGAGGTTTGCAATGGTGCGCCTGAAGGCACGGGTTGAAGACCCAGTCAGTTACGTCACGATATGCACATTTGTGTAAATTCATTCCTACGTAATCACCATGACCAAAATTGTACTTTTTTTTTTACTTTGAATCTTGAAAAAAATAAATATTGACCTACCTACCGACCCAAAACAGTCTCCAAATAAAACGCACATCGGCCTGTTGCCTATTCTGCCAGCTTGTGACAATATATCGTCCAAAATGCTTGATTGCATTGCATTCTCCACAATGTTAGCTACATTTTCATGTACCACATCAGCATTTTCAGTGAATCTTTTGTAAATTGCTTTACAATTACCGTCGAGCCTATAGGCCTATTGCCTGGCTTGCCTCAGCTTTGGTCACGTCCTTTTACAATTTTATCATTGTAATAAAAAACGCAATTTGCCACATCATTTCAACATGCTCCTGGCCTACTAATTAATGCCTATTGTACTTTATTTTTTGCAAAAAGAAAGAAGTCCTTGATAAAATAACAAGTCATTCACATTATAGGCTACTTTACGCACTGTTATGTCAGGGTGACTGACAAGCCTGTTCTGAAGACTCCCATTCATTTTGACTGCACGGGAAGAGAGCGCGTTTTTTTTTCAGTCAGACAGCGCAATTCATTTTATAGCAGGCCATCGGACAAACTATATGACGCCTCGATATTAAAGAAACTCCGACTCCATTCATTCTGAAAGTCCACCGCACAACAGTGCAACGTGCATGTTCACATTTTTAGTAACAACCGCCAAACTTGCTTGCTTGCCTTACACATCTAAGTTTTCCGACTATTTTTCTTACCTTCTTTTTCCGCTGTGGATGTTATTGAGTTTGTAGAAGTTTTAGCTCTTACATTCTGAACATCTCGCACTGCCATCGCCCGATGTCATTTCTGAGTCATTTCACTCTGTCTCTCTTTTAAATGCCTATTCCCTGAATGGTAGGCTACAATTACTATGTGTTTTATATATAGGCTAATATCGAAACAAAATAACCCAGGCAGTCTCATCTAGGATATAACACAGGTTGAAGTCAACGTCAAGTTGGTTCTATTTAGGGAGGTGAATGTGTGTATACATCTGTAGATGACTCAGAAATGACATCGTAAGACAAGGAGTGAATAGTGGCAAGGGCAAGCCGAAAGATGCTGACAAGGGACATATAGCCTACATTAAAACAACCAGCCGGGTGGTTGGGCGGGTGCGGTTTTGAAAATTGGTCAAAAAACTTTGGTGCTGATGGATGGCTGATGGATGATAAGTTTTGCTATGCAGTTATGGTTGAAATAATAGCCCATCAGCGCATCTCTAGTGTGTGTGCCTCTCTCTCGCTCAGAGGGGAGGGAGAGGCTGAGGGTCGATCCAGCATGGATTCTAAACTCTGTGGTGGATTGGATCTACAATTAGGTGTTAACAATACTACTACGCTAGGTTGAAGTAGTCCCAAATGCTATTGCGCCACACATTGTAGTTCTCCTGTTTATTCGCTTGGAAAATCGCCACGTTTCATGTTGCGTGGCCGTAGACATTTCTATCAACTACTCGTGCAACTGTATTTAAGTCGGGAAAACGTGGATGTTTTTGATTACTTCTACGGCTAGTTACGGCAAAGCCCGCTAGCATAGCAACATGCTAACACAGTCCAGCCGCGCACCAGAGCGTTTGAGTGCACGTACCGACACGGGAGAGGTATGACTCAACTCGTGAAAGTTAAGGTAAGAACATATATTACTACTGACATTGGGTGGCGTGTTCCTTTTAAAAAAAAAAAACTGTATCATATATGGCTAGCAGGATGTCAACATTGTAGCCTACCTGCTTATCCACTCCACATAGCACCAGACAACAGACAAGAGTTGGGGCAGCGAAATGCGTATAATCCTGTTAGGTTGTAATGTAGTAGTAATAAGTGTACGATAGGATGCATGCAAAGTAACTGTAAGTAATAAATAGACGCAGTACAACAGTAACGTGTCATTCATTCACCATGTACTCTTCTTCTCATATCATATCAAATCACGTACAGATGATAACGCGTTCTCGCCACCTACTGGCGAACGTGTAAGCACGTTTAGTTAAGATTACACGATTGACATGAAACATAACTTCAGCGAATCATAAATCTGAAATCCATTATGTCAACTGTCTATGACAGGAGACTTCATGACCGTCACTTAGAAGTGAAACCCAGCTGGACGCACAGCTTGCAGTTCGTCTGATTTGTCTACCCACGTGATGCCACATGTAAACATATATGGTAACCTAATTAAAAAAAAGGAAAGAAATGTGTAGCTTTAAAAAATGTCTGTTTGTAGGCTAACGTTACTGTGCTTGTGAATGATATACTTTATCTAACTAAAACATTTTTCTATGTTAGGTACATCATTCCTACAGCTTGAATGAATCGCCTCTGACAACAATTTCTTGAATTTCCCCTGGGGATCAATAAAGTATCTATCTATCTATCTATCTATCTATCTATCTATCTATCTATCTAACTTGGGTTGCTGTAGAAAAGGAGGGACTGATTCGATTTGGCCACTGCACCTGTATGGCCGGGTTAGGTGAAGTGTGCTCACATGTACATCAGGAATCTGTAAGAGACTGTACATGCACAGAAGTTGTTTACTGTACATGCACAGAAGTTAGTTGACTACTGATCTTAATGTTTTGAATTGAAGGTGCAGTGTCTGCAAACAGGAATTGGCAAAACACAAGCGTGCACAAAGAAAACAAATGAAAAGTGCTAAATTCTGAATTGCACTGTTAGACAGACAATTACAGATTTATTCAATAAATAAATAAAATGCACATACATAGATAAATAAAACAGATGAATACAAATAAATGCAATGCACAAAGGTATTTAAAGTGAAAATGTAATACATGTATTATTGTAATATATAAAATGTCATATATTCATTATTATTATAATTTACAGTGTATGTTTGTATAAATAAATCATTGCATATTTACATTGTATTATTGTAGTATTTAACCAGAATGAATGATTGAGGGTGCCACATTTGTAAGGGCACAACACACATGGACTACTTTGTCTAAAACTGTTGTTCGGCCTCCCCATCCCTTAGATATGAATATGACTAGGTATTTCATGGTGTGATGATGTTTATAGGTCGAATATGTTTGTGCTCTTGCTTCTAAGTCTTTGGGTTTTTCTATAAAAATTTCGAAACAATCAATTATGCAGGCACATCTAGGTTAAGTTTGTCTAAATATCATGGGCATTGACAGCCGAAGCTCTTCTCTCTGTGGCCAAAATAAAAATGATGGGACAAGCTTTCCTTCTCCCTTTTCCTCCTTTTGGTGGCAGGGGTGTGAGAGAAGACAGACGGAACCCAATCAGGGGACAGCGGGTTATCAGATTTGGCACCTGAAATAATAAAATAAGATAATATAATAGATAAAACACGTTATTGCCACAAAAGGTTTTGGGTATTTTCAACATTGAGTCCTGTAACGTTAGTTCCAGGTCTTTCTAGTAACTATCAAGTCTGTTAGCAAGCTACCTGCATAAGGGACTAGGATTAACTAGGCCTAGCTAAATTGTGTGAAGCAGACAAGTTTTTTTTTATTTTTTTTTATAATCGAGCAGTAATAATTCCTCCGTAAATAATCTAGCTCTACTGTTGGGTCATCTCGTTCTCATTGAAAACCATAGATATCACAAACCTCAAAACAACCTATCACACAACTTTTGTTGTTGTTAGTGTAACGGATGCCAGCTATCTTAGCTGTGCTTGTGGAACGTTGGTAAACCTCACTCCCCGACGCCTCAAGAGTGCTGCTGGCATGCGAGCCAGTAGCCTGGGCTATTGGCTCAATTGTTAGCGCCCTCCTCGATCCGAGGTGCTGCTGTTCAAACCGGGCGTGTGCAGGGCTGAATCGCGCAGGTTCAACACAACGCAGGTTACATTGGTGTCGTGGACCGGATCGGGGAGTGAGGTTTAGGGGTAGAGGTAACGGATGCCAGCTAGCTTAGCTGTGCTTGTGGAACATTGGTAAACCTCACTCCCCTGATTCTCAAGAGTGCTGCTGGCATGCAAGCCAGTAGCCTGGGCTATTGGCTCAATTGTTAGTGCGCCAGCCTCGATCCGGTAGGTGCTGCTGTTCGGGTTCGAGTCCGGCGTGTGCAGGGCTGAATCAGCGCAGGTTCAACACAACGCAGGTTACATTGGTGTCGCACCGGATCGGAGTGAGGTTTAGGGTGAGTGTAACGGATGCCAGCTAGCTTAGCTGTGCTTGTGGAACATTGGTAAACCTCACTCCCCGACGCCTCAAGAGTGCTGTTGGCATGCAGCCAGTAGCCTGGGCTATTGGCTCAATTGTTAGCGCCGCCGCCTCCCGATCCGGTGCTGCTGTTCAGGGTTCGAACCGGGCGCAGTGCAGGGCTGAATCGCCAAGGGTTCAACACAACGCAGGTTACATTCGCTCTGTGCAAGACTCTACTTCCGCTTCTACTTCCGCTCTCTTGAGTGTGCGATCCACTCCTTCCGCAAGATGGCTGTTTTACACCGGTGTCTTCAGGAGCTGCCAAAGCTTACTATATCGGACGTCCCACAGGCTCGTCCGTAATGGATGCTCTGCCCCGGAGTAAATGGGAAAAGGGGTACAAGATGTATCTGTCAAGTTTCATTGATCCATCAATTCGCACCCGATTTGGAATAACCCAGATTTCACCGTCAATAAAAAACACTTAACTTTCACACATGGATGGGAAAGGGCATCACCACCTTTCAACACATTCTTCAAGACAATAATCTGGCCTCATTTTCCTGTTTGGTCCAGAAGCACGGCATCGAGTAAACACTTCTTACAATACCTGCAAATTAAATCATCTATCCTAGGAAAATGAACATCCAGACAGCTAACCTTGACATTCCCCCACCAATCTCAGAGCTGCTTAATATTCCCTCTCCCAAAAAAAATCTCCCAAATTTACAAAAATTATATCTTGTTCAGAAAAAACAATTGGCCTGCCATATCACAAATGGGAATCAGACTTATCAATTACTCCCGGTGCCGACTTCTGGACCAAAATGTGCAAAAACATCTACCTCATGACAAAGAATAGTAATCTACAACTAATACAATACAAGGTTCTTCACAGATTCCACTTCACTGCACATAAATTGGCAAAAATGGGGTTTGGCTCGGATCTTTGCACTCACTGCACACAAAATAACCCAGATACATACATTCATGCGTTTGGCATTGCACTCAATCAACCACTTCTGGGTGAGTGTCACAAAATCTCTCTCTTCCATCTTTGGCTGTCACATCCCAGCATCCCCTTCCTTATGCATACTTGGTGATACATCCACAGTCAATTTAAGCAACTCCGGCAATAAAACACTGCTGGTAGCGCTGACTATCGCCAAGAAAACAATCCTCATGAACTGGAAATCTAAGAAAAAAGCTCACATCACTCATTGGAAAAACTTGTTAACAGACTATATATCATTAGAAAACCTATCAACTACAAACTTAATCAATACTCAGGATACAACCTCTCCTTGGTACCCCTTTATCACCTACTTACAGTCCTGACCCTCTTGCCTGAGTTCCATTCCATCCCCACGATCATAACACACTTCATCAACAGATACACATATCATGAACACTAGGCAGGGAGGGTAGCTGGAACTATTATTGTTATTATTATTATTATTAGTAGTAGTAGTAGTAGTAGTAGTAGTAGTAGTAATATAAATAGCATCCCCTTCTTTCCCTCCCCCTTTTATTTACATTCTCTGATAACTTTACTAATTTCACTCTTTCTCTCTGCCTCTCCCATCGTTATTCTGCCGGGGCCCCATTGGATGGCTTGGGAGACTTCGGTCCTGGCGGTCAGCTGTGTGGTTTTGGCATTGGTTGGGTCCTGTGGGTTATCTATTGGCCCTGGGCCCCGTGTGTGCACCCTCCTCATACAGCCATGCACACGCCTTGTCCTGGAAGCACACAGCACGCTTTTACTCTCTTTTAATCGCACTACATGTTAGGTGACATACATAAACAAAAACTACAAAACAGGCTAGGGTAAGAGGTGGAGTGCAGGTAGATGCCTCATCAGGTGTCTATCTGCATGCCTCACTTATTTTAATGCACACATTGTTGAGGCATACATCTTACACAGGGTAAGTGTGGTGTGCATGGGGAAATCCTGACAGATATTCACCATGCATGCCCACTTCTTTTTAATGCTACATTCTAGATAGACCCCTCAACCTAGCCATTCACATACTGTACATATTTAGGTCCAAGAGTGGCGTGTTGGGTGAAGGTCTGGGGGCAGGTGTGGTTGGTCGTGGTAGTGGGGATGTGTGCATATGCTGGGGGCCTGAGGCGATGGGTGGCACGCAGGTCCTCCCCTCTGTCAGCTCGTCGCAGTATAACTGCAGGGCTGGGTGGAACTGTGGCCATTAATGGGTGCCCAGGTTGGCAATCAGTCAGGCAATCAACCAGGCAATCAGTTATTCCTATTATTATACTTATCATTAATAGAATAATTACAACTCCTCTCCTCTGAAACCCTCCTCTCTCCCTCTCTATGTTCCAGCTTCTCTCCTCCTGGCCCAACAGCAAAACCAGCCTTATACATATCGCACACACACACACACACACACACACATACATCCTCACATACTCTACTACCCTCACCCCCATCCCCACCCCCATCCCAACACCACCTCATTCACACTCTTAGAGCTACCATCCCACACCCCCATCCCCCTTCTTTTTCATTCCGGTCATCAATTTCATCCCTGATAATCATATCTGTAATCATCCTGGACGGCCTTAAATCATCCTTAGCCTTTCTGTTATTAATGTTATGTTGTGTTATGTTTGTGGGAAGCCAAGTCAATGTGATGTCTTGTTAAGTTACAGTATGTGTTTATGTAATGTAATGCCTGTTTGTCGGTATGTAGTATTCATGTGCATGTCGTAGTGTTGCATTTTCTGTAATGTCAATGATGTTTGCAAAAAAAAAAAAAGTTTCATTGACAACTATGAAGGTGAGTGTAAAATTGACAGCAAAACACATTCACATTGTGCTATCGCTAACTAACTAGCTAGCAGTAGCCAGACCCGTAGCTTCTATAGCTAAATATAGATCTCTCTGTCTCTCTCTCTCTCTCTCTCTCTCTCTCCCACGATCCAAGATTTTTAGTGCCCGGCGATCAAAAATTAATTCAAAACCATCCTTGTCCGTGTTTGATGGACTTACGAGTGGAAAAAGAAGTGTGTTTTGTCTAACATTACATGAATTATGTTGAATTCCCAGTATCAAACAAAGACCCTGCAGGAGGGTGACCGTCAGGGCTGTATGTTATAGGTCCATGAGGAAACACGGAAGCCTCACGACCTCAGAGTAGGGTGGACAACATGTGTTTAACCAGTTCAGTTCAAGATCAATTCAGTTATCAGTTCAAATCAGATTCTGGGGTGTTAGATGCGGCTATAGTTGGTGATGTGGATGTAGATGTAGAATAACAATAATACAATTTTTAGTCTGTGTATTGACAATAAGAAACCTAAGTGTGTTTATTTGATCTAAAACCTGAACTGTACTTTCATGGACACTCCAGAAACTGGTTATACTGCTCCCGTTCTTTGGAGTATAAGTTTAAGTAAGCCTATTCATGGTGGGAACATTAGTCAATATGAGGTAAGAGCTGACTTTGTACCCTCAATCTAGGCTATACAAATCTGTTCAGCGCTTTACTAACACTATTGTTCTAACTATCATAATACCCCAGTGTTTCCCACAGAATTGAATTCTATTTGTGGTGGTATGCAGAATTAACTCGAATGCAACAGTTTTTAACAAATTTGTGCAGCGCGGTTATGATTCTAACCAGATTTAAGCACAATTTAGTACAACCAGGAAAATCATTGTGTGGTGGTCAATGTTGATATTGTGGTGGGCCGCCACAAATAAGTCAATGTATGGGAAACACTGTAATAGCAATAAAATGGTGAGGCAGGCTTATTTGTTCTGGTTGTTCTGGTAGCCTAATGAATCATACCGCTACTGTTTGCTTGAACGATTAGCCTGCTCTCACTTCTCACCTTTAGTATTTTTGTTTATAGTTGTTATGTAATGACTTAGTCTAATTGTAATACTAAAATCATGTTTTATTCATAGATTACTTTTGAGGGCAGCTCACCCATTAAAATTGCTGCTTGAAGATCTCGCAATCGCTCATAGAGCCTGCATACAGTCCAGACACAAAGGTGACAGCACCGTGGGGTGCCATGCCAATCAAGGCCTTGAATGTAGTGTGTGACTTGTAGGTAGAGAAAACCTCACTCTGAAGCAGCAGAGAGGATGGCGACTGACAGAATATCTCTGTACAATCCAGGATCACCTGTGTATCAGAAAAAGCTGCAAACTCAACTGGCAGGTGAGCTCTCACTACCTCTGGCGGAATCCAAAGGCTGGCTTCCCAACAGGCAGTACAAACAATGAGTCCATGTGGAGATGATCCGACTTGCAGTAGTCGCGGTGTATGCTGAACCTCTCTGCAAGGTCCCTGGGAGGAAAACCCACTGACAGGTACATCAGGAACAGCAGAAACTCATCAATGGGTCTCAGTTTCTGTTGTGATATAAAACAAAAGCCTCTGTTTAGTTACTCTGACATTGTTATTACAGAATCAAATTAAATCAGAAAATAATACCAATATCAGCTGGTTGGCTTTTTACTTTTTTTTTAGATATTCTATATAGGTGCAAACAATCGGATTTTTGGTTATTTAACCATCAGTTAACTTAGTTAACATCAGTTAAAACAGGCATTTTACTTTGGATAGACAATAGCAATACAACATAGGAGTGATTAACGTCAAAAAATCTAGAAAAATACAAACCAATAGGGGTTAATTACAAAATAAAACAGTTTGTATCCAATTTCAGAGTTACAACTGTTAATATGCGATCATGTTACCACATTTGTCACTTACCGTTGTTGGGTGATGAACTGTGCTGATGCTGGCAGAGGCTGTCTTTGCGCTTGTTATCGCACCATCTTGTGGGTCACGGCAGGTTCAATTAAATTCCAAAATACCATGAAACTCCTGTAGGGCCTAAACCTGGTATAAAAGCCCGCGTCCTCATCTGATGCAGACAGGCGCTCTATCCCAAAAAACGCTGGCGAAGTTTGAGGACTTCCAACTGCTGTTGTAGCTCCTAACCTGGCGACGTGAGCTTAGTTCTCGTCGCCAAATTACCCTCCCGGCTCCTGTTTGAGGGACTACAGAGTAGTCATGATCTGGTGGAGCAATTTAGGTCTCCATCTCGAGTCCGAAGTCTGACTCTGGGGCAGGACTCTCGCTCGCCGGACGCCAAGCCCAGGCGGCGGGTCGGGCGCAGGTAGTTCGTTACCCATTCCATGAGAAGTAAACGGTGCGGCTCCTTTTCAGCCTCCTCAACCCCGGCAGTCCGCGTTAAAATCAGCCTGCTTAAAATGCGACTACAGACTTCGGGTGTTTTGGTCGGGTTGAAGTCATCCCTCGGATCTTCTGCATCCACTCAGCCTGTACCGCAGCGTCAACAGGGGAATACATGAAAGCTGACTTCTCTGTTGTAGCGTGTGAAGAAACGGTACATAACAGCACACAACAATGAAGTGCTGAGGCTCTCACCCTCTGAAAGGCAAGTCGCCTCTCTTTAATCCTAAAACACTCATTGTAAAGAAATATCTCTGGTAATGGAACTTCGGTCGGCTGTTGTCTATGGTTTGTCTCTCACTCTCGTCTCCGCTCTAGCTGTCAAATCACGGGAAGTTTTCACGGAAGTACTGGCGCGCACACTCAAGTTCGAACGTCAACTGTCGCCATTATTGTGCTCAGAGCCCGAATTAGCAAAAGACGACAGCTGTTAGCCTAGACTCATAACACAAACAGCTGACTCGCGGAACCAGCTGGTGGTGTTGATTGATCTAAACTACAGGGTAACTTAAGACCGCGATTAATTACATGATCATACACCCATTGTATTCAAACAAATGTTGAAATTACCTTTGATGAAATGATCACTTCACAGGCGTTTAGGGCCTATACTGTGAAGGTTGCCAGGTCCCATTTCCTGAAACGATTTCCCTGTATCCTTAGTTGTCCTCTCTGATAGCCTGTTATCCCTCAGCGGTTGTCTCCACTTCTGCTGCTCTGAACTATCCACTTTCCTTATCAAACAGATCCGCCTTTTAAAATTCATTAACAATTTTCATTATTATATGTGCCCTTATTTACTCCTTGAATGTTATGTTTGTCTGTGGACCTAAATTGGCAAAATATGTCTTGTCTTCACCGTGGGATGTGAAGCATCTCTTTGTATGTCTGGAACATGTGAAGAAATTGACAATAAAGCTGACTTTGATCCAATCGCACAACAATTATCTGGCATGTTATTTACACCTCAAAACACCAACTTTTGTATAGTAAAACTGGCGACGTCCTGGCCAGATCCTAGACTAATTTACTGGATTTCGTTGCTGGAGAACGACGTTCTTGCCCGCCAGCCAGTGGTTGTGACGTCACGTGCAAAGTATGAATACTGATTATTTGTGTTTTCTGTTCTGTAGGCCTACTCTCTCTCTCTATCTATATGCTGGGCCATACGTTGTGTGTGTGTATGTGTGTGTGTGTGGATGTGTGTGTGCGTGTGTGTCTCGTCTCTTTCTGGTTATTAATATCTGTGTATGTCTGGACAGTTGGTAACACTTTCTTACTGAACATTTTCATGGAAGGAGAGAGCGAAGACGCAGCCAATCTGTAACTGTATCACCGCACGCCAACTAATGCTAAAATGACAGCATGTGTGTGGGAATGTACTGTATGTGACTGTGTGTTGAAATGTACAGTAAGCCACTGTGGGTGTAGGTAATTGTCTCTATCTCTCTCTCTCCATTATCTTAATAAAAACAGGTTTTGTGACTTATGAAGACATCACGAGAAAAAGCGAGAGGTTACTCCTCAGGCTACAACAGACTGATATGCTGTTTGAATTACAAGGACAGGCCTCATGTGTTTATATATAGAATTCACTAATACCCACACACACACACACACACACACACACAAAGATCTCTCAGCATTGCCCCATATGTTTATTGTAATGCCTTTTTCAAATCCAATATAATTCATTTTCAGTAACCTTTCTGAGACATGCTTTAAAGGCCTGAAGAGAGAATGGAGTCTCTGAGCTCGAAGAGTGAAAAAGCCTTGACCTCCCAGCTGGACATCAGGAGCATGGGGAGGAAGTGTGTGTCAAGATCCGGCCCACTGACATTGCCTACTGCCTTGTACTGTTGCCTGCCATTAAAATCTCAAACCTTATATCCAACTCCCTCTCTGTGTCTGCATTTGGGTCCTAAATTTACACCCCTGGCCTTACAGGCCGTAACTGTGTGTGCGTGCGTGTGTGTGTGAGTGGGAACAAAACAATAGCCATAGCTATCCTGCCAGTGTGCTAGTTTTCTGCAATATATGGAAAATAAATTATCGATATAATTGTGAGGGACTGAGGTGGCCACTCCATGTTTTGGGAGGTGCTCCACTGGATAAGTAAGTGTATATATATATATATATATATATATACTCTTTTTGATCCCGTGAGGGAAATTTGGGATAAGGGATAAGGTGGTTTCGAGAGAAGAAGTTGGGAGGAGAAGGCAGTTCAATACAAAAAAATATATTAATGTATTGTCCATAAACAGGCCGATCCTGCCACAATTTGAGTCCAGGCATGAAATATGGGGATCTTCTGAAAACTCTGGGCAACAATTTAACTCGCCATCAAACTAGGCAACAGTGCTAACTTGTTCACACCAAGTAGAAACAAGGCAAACTTGCATAACTCTGGAAACTGTATCCCCTTGCCTCACAGCAAGCAAGATTAACTTTTTAAACTTCCATTCACATTAAACATCAAACTCCCGACTTCCATGATCTATGATTATCTGTTTGCATCACAATACTTTTATTAATGATATTGCTTGGTATGTTGATATGTTGCTGATCGGATCATAAACGGTCATATCAACGAAGAGGAATGACCAAAGAATTTGTCTGTAGTTGTTGGCAGAGATCCCATCGTGAGTGTGGAGGGGGGTGGGTCTGGGATGCCAGATACCACTATTGAGCCTTCTGGAGGTGTTGTGGTCCCAATTCAATGAAACACCCATGAAGGAAGGTGCCTGCTTGATAACCCCGGTGAAAAGCTCTTAAAGGCTGTTCTGTTGGTGATGTTTTTGCCAACAAAGGTTGATTTGTTAGATTTTGTTTTTGATGGTTGTAGATTGGCCGTTGTTTGAAATCCCCTACCTATAACACTAGGAATTTAACATCTCTCCTGTGTATATTTTAAAAAAAAAGTATATGTATAGTTGGCTTGCTATTTTTCCTTTTGTGTTTTTCTGGTGTGCTGATGTACAAACAAATATTGATTTAAATTGATGTGCTATGCATGTGTCCAAGGGAAGGAATATGTTTAAACCTCATAAGATGTAACAAGGTCTCTGTTGATCATGAAAGGTCTCTGAATTAGTGGATCACTCCATCAGAAAACCACTAAACCACTGTAGTGTTACATCCTGCGAGCATTTTGTGCCTAGATATCACAATGATTATTAATTTAGCCTTTATTAAGAGTCACATTGACAAATTATCTCCCACGCCTTAGTTGATTAGCTGCATTAATTATTCATATGCTTTGCCTTTGGGTCTCAGCCGTACACTGGGCCAGAGATCATTAACATTTAAAAGAATGACTGCAGAATACTCAGCGCACATTGCTCCTAAACTGCATTCCAATTTACAACAAGGGGGAAATATATACATATAAATACATTACTGTCAAAGTGATTGGTGAGGAAGTTTTTCAAGTTCATGGCGGCAATTAGTTACAATATCCCAGTTTCATTTGTTTAGTTGTTTTTAAAGGCAGTTTTATTTTGTCGCTGTTACTGTTATTGTTTGAAGTCCAGGTCGAAGACAGCCAGAACAGTATTTCATTATTGGTTTTCACATCTTCCATTGCAGTACAGAGCCAATATCCAGGATCAAATTATACATGAATGAAATGGGGATTTAAATGAGAGCTTCCCAGAAGTTCAAGCTATTTTGAAGTGATGACCAGCACCATGATGAAAGAAACTTAGACATCATAATCGCCATCAAATATTTACTGTAGCTCATGCCATAACAAGAGTATGTGTTTAATGCTGTTGAGGTCAATTCCAAGGTTAGAAAATCTGGTATGCTTTTATAGTTAAATGCAGCCCAGTTCTGTTTTAGAGATATTTTTCATATATGAGATTACATGAAAATGAATCTGCAGTTTTAGTGTTGTCTATATATGAGTATTGCTTATATAAGATCTTATACAACAGTAAGGTATTGTCAAACTATTTATTAATTTCTGATTGGATGAGAGGTACAGTACTCCATGAGTCATCATGAGTGGCAATATCGTAGTAATGACAGTTAGTAATAACAGTTAGTAATAACACTGCTTTTTGCATTGAATCGTCCCACGCAAACATTCTATTCGTTCAAAGCGAGAGATCAGCTATTTATAATGTCACATTTGTGTGAGAACATTGAGTAAACAGAGAATAGGGTGAATGTTCCTTTTTATACAGGACATATAGACAAGTAAGTAGGCTATACAAATTATTGTGTGCACAAGCATATACTGTAGCCTCACTCACTGAACTTGGCCCTTAAGTGAAGTGTTGCTTTGCTTGGCAATGGTAGACGCAAAGGCTAAGGCTGGAACTATTTTGGAGGATGAACGAACAAAAATAGGCAACAAAACAGAAAACACAATTTGGTGTCTTTAAACACAATTAGTTGGTGGCCCCAACAATATAGCACTCGTGATTTAAGTGCTGGTAGCAGATATCGGCATGGCGGTGATTACCTGCAACACTTGGCCTCCGTGCCTACGGCCCAATCTCAGCCATGGCGATATCTGCTACCAACGCCACTCTCACTTGTGCCATACTGCTTAATAATTGAACACCTGAAGTCATTTGATAACTACCCATCACTCCAGTGGGTCCTCTCCAGCCTCTTGGCTCCATCCACAGTGACTCCCAATTACAACTTCCTCCATTACTAAGCATGATGCACACCCTCATGTCACCCTCACCAGGTATTGCTTAGGGACAAACGGTTCCTCTTTTCCACCGAATCTCACACAGGCAGTTTCTGTAGGCAATCTGTATTGGACACAGACCTTAGACAGGATCCATATGCACAGAATATGCACAGACAAAATGCATTAAAAACAGGCTTGCTTGCTTGAAGATACCCCATATTTCCACTGCCATATTTCCCGAGGCAATTAGTTGTAGTGCTCCGTTTTGCACAGAGAGCTAGTTTGCCAGAGGCGGATCTGGTGACATTCTCTGTGTGCATGCATGAACTTGAAGCAAATGATAGAGAGAGAGAGCGAGAGAAAGAGAAAGAAAGATAGAGGGAAAAATGTGTTGCTGCAATGCTTTAGGGCTTAATGATAGCAAGAGTTATAAATTCCCTAGTGGTTTGGCACTGCCATTTCCAGAGGCAAATGTGGAACATCCACAAGGTATTTATTTATGAAATTTCAGCATTTTCCGTCGCAATGAGACCTGCCAATTTTAAATATAGACACTGTGTATTTGTATTGACAGAGCCATTGACAACTCAATCAGTGAGCCGCAGCTCATTTGAGAATAGGCATTAGTGTTAGCACAGCTTGTTTCAGCGCCATCAAACAGTATTGATTAGGCCATTATTAAGAGACTGCACATACGTTCATTGATCGGGCATAGAATGCAGATCAGCAAACAAGGAGGGGGTTTGTGGGCGGGTGCATGATGAATGATCAGGATATTACCCTAACTGGGCCTTCCAGGAAACTGCAGTGGGGCAGGAGGAGGGCAGGAGGCTTGTTGCTCTGATCTGCTTTTAGCCTACCAAAAAACAAACACTTTTGATGCTTTTTGACACATTGGATTGAAGCTCATCAGCACATACAGTATGACAAATAAACTCTCTCTCTCTCACACACACACACACACACACACACACACACACACACACACACACACACACACAAACACACACATACGCAACAGTTTAATGTCATGCTGTTCTATTTTGGGCAGAAGTCAAGACTGCCTATAGCAGGTCCCCATCATCACTAAGGCAGCCCTACTTCCCAATGCATGGAGCTCACAGCAGCATACAAAATGGCACTGTCTATCAGCTCAGGCATGATGAGTATTAATAGAAGATACACGACACACACACACACACACACACACACACACACACACACACACACACACACACACACACACACACACACACACACACACACACACACACTCCTTTTTGGAAACCCATTATCTGTTTGCCACATGGACACATGAGCTCACTCCTCCCTCTCTTTCTTTTTCTTTCAACTCCCTCTCTTTCTCGCGCTCCTTGTCTCTCGCTCCTACACAGGCACTCTGCTGTCTCTGGTAGTGTAGCTCTAATGAGCCCGGCTCTTCAGTGAGCCATTTATCTGGCTGATGAGGGCTGTTCTGACGGAGGCGTGCTCCAACACATCTCTAATCATCGGCCCTTTCTCTCAAAGCCCAAACAGCCTCCTCTCCTCTCTCCAGCTCACACACACACACACACACACACACACACACACACACACACACACACACACACACACACACACACTGACTTTCTGATGCATGGACACACAGATGGGTACACACATACATACACCCTCGCAAAACAAATCAACATGGCAATATTCATGCACACACACATACACTCACACACACACACAAACACTAACATGCACACCACCACCAACACACACACACACACACACACAACACACACACACACACACACACACACACACACACACACACACACACACACACACAAACAAACAAACATGGCAATACTCATGCACGCACACATACACAAGCACACAAGCAGCTCATCATTTCGCTCACACACGGAGACACAAGAGGCACACACTCAGGAACACAAACACACAATCACTCTGATGCACATATGGACACACGTAAACACATAAACACACAGACACATACACACACACACACACACACACACACACACACACACACACACACACACACACACACACACACACAAATGCCTAAACTCTTTTCTGTCTGTTTAATTTTTTCTCCGCCCCCACCCCTTCCTATCTCCCCCTGTTTGTTAATAATAATAAAACAATACAAATAAACCAACACACTGAAGAAAAGCAAAACAGCAAGCAACAAACTGGCTCGGTCCTTCTCTCTCTCACACACACACACACTTTTAACACACACATCTAAATCACAGACTTATTCTATCTCTCTCTCTCTCTCTCTTACACACACACACACCTGTGCCTAAATTAAACCCAAACCAATTCTTGTGTCATAATCTACAAGGTTATATCAGTACGAATGACTGTTATCAGCTAGATTAATGTCACATATACTAAGAGCACTGCCATAACTCTAATGGAGACATTTAGCTGTGCCCTAATTTATGCCACTCACTGAGTGCTTGTACAACATCATGAATCATCTCTCTGCAGTAAATCTCTGAAATGTCAAAAAAGGGGAACACCCCCATCTTACTCTCTTTCTGCAGTTAAATTGGTTCCTCGTCGCAGTAAATAAACAGAGGGCTCTCCTCGGCCATCAATCTCTTTTCATCACCGTGTGAGAAGATGGGGTTTCGGCATTTTGTGTGGGTCTCTTTTTAGGTTGGTATCCATGAAGCTGGGCATGTACGGCGCTTTGAGTAAGCACAAAGTAGTTTGCTAAAATACTGGTGGGGACAATTTTGTCATCTCAAAATATTGATGGGGACTAGTCATCATGGTCCCCATCTAAACCTATAGTACGCCCAGGATTCATCTTCTGGACAAGCCACTGCCTGGGACTCGTTGCTGAGGGCTGCCTACATTTCCTGACAGTGAAAATGGAAAATAGCTGTGCTATAAGATATGCGTGGTGTAAGATAGCAACAACATTTGGTGCTACGATGCGCTGGGTGTAAGACAGGGCCCAAAGAAATGGAAAATGACTGTTTCCCACCGTCACACATAAACTTGTGTTACCAGCTGACTTGTCCTCTCTGCTGGTGTGGTAACTACCGAGGGCTGTGCAGACAGCCATGCACACAGCTGCTCCCCACTGCTCAGGAGGCACATCATCAAAGAGACAGATTCTTTTGAGCAGAAAAGTGCCATCTGAAGCCGCAGCGCTGGGTCAGCCAACACCCACAGTCTTGTCTCAGCCAAGGCCAATGTTGTTTGATGGAGGCTTCTGTGCTGAAATGCGACTCGAGAGTGGAATAGCAGCGGAGCACTTAGGCGTGTGTGGACAGGCGCCCTGGGCCTGCTGCGGCCTCCATGAGACCCGCCAGGTCGATGGTATCTGGGGCATGCATCTGACCGTCTGGTGGTGGACGGGGGCTGACCCACAGGCTGCTGTGGTCGGCCAGCGGCCACTTGGATGTCAGCTCTTCCTCTGAGGGTTTCCCATTGCGCAGCTCAGGAGCGGCAGCGGCGGTTTGGCTGAAAGAGCTCTGGCTGGCTGGGTCAGCCTCGGAGTGTGAGTGCTCCAAAAACCACATGAAGGAGATCCACTGTCACGCATGAACACTAACTAAGATGCACAAACTCTCTCTCTCAGGCAAACACACACACACACACACACACACACACACACACACATTGTATCAGTTATCTGAAGTGACTCACACATCATGACTCCCTAAACTACAGCATCATGGGAGCTGCAGCTATTAGAACAGGCAGATAGAAACCATTTGCTAATGTATGGTGACAGTATTACTGACATTTCTGAAATGACACATTAGGACTCATGAATAAGTACTGATTCTCATGAGATAGTTTAAATGAACTACTTTAAAGCTCTAATGAGTTTTGAGATTGTTCAACACTACTCTTTCATTCATTTTGCACATTTCTATTAGTCTGTGTCATTTGACTCTTCTCATCAAGAGGCCATTAGAGTCTTTGCATAGAAGGGAAGGAATGGTGCACTCCAACCAGCAGCCCTCTATGATATGGCCACTGTGTGAAATCCCCTACCTATAGCACTGGGGGTTTAACATCTCTCCTATGGACATTTGAAATAGAGGCTAAACTCTGCCAACCTGCTGTTACATAAAGACAAACAAACAAAAAAAACACATACAGTCAAATGTCAGCACAGGAAACAACAATCTGAGGTTTAATCATTTGAAAATGGTCAGGTCAATAAGAAAAATGAGAGATATGTCATTTGTGAAATACAGAGTAGCATTTATAGTGCCCTTTACAACAACCACTACCTCGACCGGGGGGGTGTAATTCATGCGTTTACAATCTATTAAATCTGCCACTGTTGGACAGCTGAGGCAGGAGGGTTTGGCTCCTTAAGTCACACTGAGTGTTAGATGCTTCAGAGCCGCTTCAGTGTATCCACAAGTACATTTATAGCTATTGATGAACCAATAAAGGGTGCAATCAATAATGGTCTGACATGTCCTACAAAGAGACTTCTTCAGAGAGAGAAAAGAAGAGAGTAAGAAAAGAAGAGAGAGAGGCAGAGAGATAGAGAAAGTGAGTGTGTGTGAGTGTGAAAGAGAGGCAGAGTGTGAGAGAGTGAGAGAGAGTGAGACAGATAGAGAAAAAGTCAAGAAGAGAAAAGAAAGGAGAGAAGAGAATGTGATAAATATGGAGAGTGAGTGTGAGAAAAAAAAACAGGAGAGAAAGAGAGGAGAGGTGAATAGATGCACGGAGATGGATGGTGCTAAAAGGGAGCGAAAGGCTCGCACCAGTTTTATTTTTGGCCTTGTCTTTTGGGCTCCCATTGTTCTGTAGTCAACAGTCACCATCCCAGCTGTAAAAGCGCCTCTCTCAACAAAGGCTTTGTGGGAGAGAGAGAGAGAGGGAGAGGGAGGTGGGGAGAAGGATAGAGGGATGGCTGGAGATTCAGCTACCTCAGTCACCAGCCGGCTTCCTGTCACAACCAACTTTATAATACAAATGATAGAAGAAGTGTGTGTATGTGTGTGTGTGTGTGTGTGTGTGTGTGTGTGTGTGTGTGTGCATGCGTGCGTGCGTGCGTGTGCGCATGCGTGTGCGTGTGTATGTGCGTGTGTATATATATGTGTGTGTGTTTGCTAATTAATGTCCCAGATTGGTGCCCCTCAGCCAAAGCAACCTACAGTGAAATCTATGCAGCCACATGCTGATTTAGTTTGGGTTGAAAGCAGCACTTGAATGAGATGTGTCTCAGGGTGGTCTTGGGAGGACTTGGTGCAACACAACATAGCACTACTATGGGAGGGCAGATGTGTACGCTGTGTTTACCTTGGCAGATGAACTCTAAGTCACACTAATATAAATATAAAATGTGGGTGAAAGTCTATTAGTCAAAGTCAAAGTCAAAGTCAAAGTCAGCTTTATTGTCAATTTCTTCACATGTTCCAGACATACAAAGAGATCGAAATTACGTTTCTCACTATCCCACGGTGAAGACAAGACATATTTTACCAATTTAAGTCCACAGACAAACATAACATTCAAGTAAACAAAAAAGTAAGTAAATAAGTAAATAGAGGGCACATTATTTTTTCGCCTTCTTTTACCTGTTTCTGAGTGGAAAATGTTGTTTGGGAATTTTTCTTCAGGGCAAAGCCCGTTCTGCCTCAGGTCACAAAGCTGAGAAAAACACATGTGCCATGTCAGACGTGACAGGTCTCCAGTTGACCATGCCCACAATGGCTTAACACCCTCCTACATCATCTCCCAGCTTCAGGGCAAAGCCAGTCTGTAATTCATTCAGGGCAAAGTATATCTATGAATCTAAACCCCCACCACCACCACCCCCCCACACACACACACACATCCACACAGAACTAAACACACATTTCTGTCACCCCACCACACACAAACACACACACACACACACACACACACACACACACACACACACACACACACACACACACACACACACACACACACACACACACACACACCAGCCTCCGCTAACTGGGCTCTATTACCTTGGCTGATTTAAGCTGGCACTTCTGAGGCGCATTGCTCAGCAGCTGCAGGGGATGACTAAATCACCGTGGAGACACCGTGTTTTACAGCGGTGTCATTATGGGATGGACGTGAGGGGGGAAAGCAGCAACGGTGAGGGGAAGGAAGCGTGGGATGTTGGAGCCTTCCCTGCAGGCAGTTGGTAGCTCCTGAGGAGTGATGAGGAGAGGAGAATAGCCTGTGGGGGAGATGCTGCTGGTAATGAACCACACGAGACACTGGGACAGGAAACCATGGGCTGCACATCCCACTTACACACACGCGCACACACACACACACACAAGGTGAAAATATCACATAAGCACTGCCAGAATATATATATTTGCACACAAGTGACATTGATTTTTGAGTGATGAAACGCTTAGGATATTCAACCAGTTTTATGGTATAACAGAATCAAGCTGTAGGGGTGTGCACTCATTCTGTTTCAGGGGACTGTTGGGATGTATTATTTTGCCTTGTGTGTATACACTTATATTAGCACCAGCAGAGTTTCTCTGGGTATGCATAAATAGTTCTAGCTAAAGTTTTTGTGTCAGCCATGCATATTTGTGACATACTGAGGTCAGTAATGCTAGCCATCAGAGTAGATGTAAACAGTTTTTCTTTAACAGTGGGGGGTAGGTCGTGAACTGAAATTCAATCAGAGAAAGAGTGTGCACTAGGCTGTCCTCTGTGTTGACAGATAGAGAACAGGAAGATTAGAAAAATCACTGCATTTACCTTTCTTGAGAGGATTTTCAAGGGCACTGCATGCCGGAAGCCACACAGACACCACAGGCAAATAGAGGCATCAAAACAACTTTAAACACACCATCCATTGGTTCAGATGTCATTGTGACCCACTGCACAGAAAAGATCTCAGAACTCAGGCACAAATCTAGTAGGCTTCTACATGCATGTTCCAGTTCATGGCCAGTGCACTAGCAGGAAGACGTTGGTCTACCTGCGGATGAAAAACATTTCCATTGTGCTCTCTCCCATACACCCTCTATCCTTAGTCATCCATAGTCTATGTGGATCCTATTATCCATTTCCCCAACAGTGGTGTGTGCCATGCAAACAGAGTCATATTAAAAAAACATGCATGAAAAACGTAAGAGACAACAGTGGTCTAGTGGTCAGTGACGTCACACAAAGCATGTACAGCAGTTCAGCCTTTTGATATCCATAAATCGATTTCACAAGCGTCTTCTCAGGGAGAGAGGTTTGTTTGGGAGCGCTGCTCTGCTCTGTTCTTGGCACGCAGACTTAAACGATGAGTTTTTATTCCACGAGCCACAGGGACACAAATCATACATGCACTCTCATAGAGACGCACCTTTTCCATGGAGGTGGAATGAGTTATTGACTGAAAGAGAAAATTAAAAGTACTTTGCCGAGCAATCACGGCAGATCACACAGGGCAAGCATGCACACATGGGCAGGAAATTGTTCATGTTCAGCACTGTTGATTGACTATAAGGCCATTGTTTTTTGTGGTTCACAAAAAATATTGAATTACTATTGAATTTTCTTACCTGCACATTTTAAGGGAATGGGAATCAAGTGGGCAAGGCAAGAGATTGCCCTGAGTGATGAAGACCAACCTGTCTAGACTGAGATCTACCTGAGGCAATGGGTGTGTAACATGCAGCTCTACAGATGTAGTTTTCTTATTACCGTAAATTGACTGGACCATGAACCAAGGCTTTCTCAGTTTCTTCCCGTGAGCTATTAGAAGGTATGAGCTTGCATGCAGAATGAGGAAGAGCTCTCCTCTCCATGCGGCTGTGGCTTATCCTCCTGCATCCATGTCCAGCTTAAGTGGAAATATTCATGGAGAAAGTCACTGGGGTTATATGTTGTTGGAAGTTACAGTATAAACACCCACCCACCCACACACACACACACACACACACACACACACACACACACACACACACACACACAAACTGTGACCACCCTGATGGTGTCGATGCCTTGACTGGAGTGTGTGAGAATCATCCCAGTTCCACTGAGTTGTCAGTAGTCACAGCGGCCAGGTGTGCCACCTCCTTTTACCAAAACCATCCTCCCTCTCCTTCTCATCCTCTCTGTCCCACACACTAACTCTATCTCCCTCCTCCTCCCTCTCCTCCCTCTCCTTCTCATCCTCTCTGTCCCACACACTAGCTCTATCTCTCCTTCTCTCCTCCCTCTCCTTCTCATCCTCTCTGTCCCACACACTAACTCTATCTCTCCTCCCTCTCCTTCTCATCCTCTCTGTCCCACACACTAACTCTATCTCTCCCTCTCTCCTCCCTCTCCTCTTTTCATCCCTCTGTCCAACACACTAGTCTCTCTCTCTCCTCAGCCTCCCTTTTTCACTCACAAAACCTTTTCACTCATCTTTCTCCAGCCTTCTTCATATACAAAATTTTCACTCTACTTTCTCCACCTTTCTCCATATGAGTCCTTCAATCTCTCTCTCTCCTCTCTCCTCCATCTTCATCTACCCCCTCTATCATCTTCTCTATCCTTTCCCCCACCCCCTCCAATCTCTTGAAAATATGTCCCTAGTTGTCCCTAGACCGACATATTAATTCAGTGGACTGTGCACTATCATGTCTAGCATCTGTAAAACGCTTTGCTCTCCCCAGGCCCCTCCTTCAGATGCAGGTTATCAGACACTCGACACCAGGCCCCTGTGCCTGCAGGTAGCCTACGTGAACCGATACACTTGTTTAAGATTGCAGATAATGAAAATATGGTTATACATATATTGCAGTCTTCAATATTTAATGAGAAGAAAGTCAGTGAATAAAAAAACCTGCAGACCTTGAAGACAGAAAGGGTGAAATAGGACCCTGGCTAAATAATTAAAGTATTTTATACTGTACTTTATTGATTCATATTTAGTTTTATTTTTTTTTTCTCTAAGGAACCCATGAGAGAGAATTTACTAGAAGAAGCAGCATTGCAGTTCCATTGCATGAAACAGTGCATGAACGCTACTTAGGTCAGCGTAAATCCGACATCTGCCAGTTAGATTGGGGGATATGATTAAACTGTTTGTCATTTTTTCTTTTGTTTCATTTTTTCCCATCAATCCTTTTCAAGCCAGCTGTCACAAAACGCTAATCCCTTGCAAGGATCGCATCCACTATAATTAACTGAAAAGAGAAATACACAACTGCTTTTCCGAAGGCTTTCCCTGTCCGCCTGTTTATTTGTTCAGTGCTGACTTGCCGCCATTTTGAAAGCTGATGTGTTTGCAAACCATCAAACATCAAAACATCCACCCCCAAAAGCTCAGGGCTGACAGTAATCATACTTTCAGACAAAGTCAGGGGGAAGAACCACCCAGCAGCTCGGTGGTGCCATTTCACAGTTTTCCAGGAGGGAAATGGAGAGGGGAGTGCCTAAGCCATGTCTTTAGGGCCTCCGAGAGACTTGAAGGGGCAGCTTTGTCATTTAATCGAGCCTGTTTGAGCATGCAGTCATTGGTGAGAGCCCCCTTCCCTAGGCCCAGGCACTGGTGTAATTATATCAGCCAAAGAAGGAGTAAACAGAAGAGAAGAGGAGGGGAGAAGGAGAGAGAGAGATGAGGAGAGAGGAGAGGAGATTGAGCGGTGCGGAGAGGAGAGAGAGATGAGGAGAGGAGAGGAGGAAGGGTGTGAGGGAGAGAAGAGAAGAGGAGGTGCAGAGGGGAGAGATGGATGGGGAGAGAAGAGGAGAGGAGGAGGGGTAAAAGAGAGAGAAGAGGAGGAGAGGGAAGATGAGAGAAGGAGGGGTGAGAGGGAGAGAAGAGAAGAGGAGGAGAGGTGCGGAGGGGAGAGAGGGATGGAGAGAGGAGGAGGGTGAGAGGGAGAGAAGAGGAGAGGTGAGAGGGATGAGGACAGTATAGACCTGTGTGGGGGTGGCCGAGCTGTCGGCTCCATCAAAATAACCTTTACATCATAAGGATGGGCTGCATTGCTTAAAGGCAGAGGAGGGTAACAAACGAGCGCGGGAGACAGAGAGAGAGGGAGAGGGAGGGAGGAACAGATAAAGTGTGAAAGAGAAGGAGAGAAAAAAGAGGAGTGAGAGGACAGGAGAGACAAAAGAGGAGGAATGAATGAGACGTGTTAATATCTAAAAATACCGCCACAGCATTAGCATTATTCCAAAATAAGAGCTGCTTTGTCCTTATATCACTCTAAGG